>NC_072736.1:45170975-45371106 GCF_026930045.1 Uloborus diversus
TATTCATTTATATTTTTGAAATAAAAATCACACTTGTGAAACTACTTAACTGCAACTTTGCATACATGTACACAATTGTTGATGTTGAACGTAGTTTTAAATTTTTTGGGAAATGGATTGTATGTTGTAAGTAGTTGTAAGTTGTTTGTAATGTTTGTTGCCTTCTAAAAAGGTGATATAAATGTTATCGTTTTTGTTTTTAATCAGTCATATAATTTCTTAAACTCCGTATTGCTTCTGTACTTAATACTTTTTACATGCTTTCTTCTTTAGTACTTTCTTACACCAATATATTAGATGCTCCAGTTATGGCCACTTTTAGAGAAAGTTTGAAAAGGAAAATCTATAGTAAATGACTGACTAAAGTGTATATTTTCATGCAAATATCATTATTTAGTATATTTACTTGACTCAGCAACCATTTTAAAACATTGGGATAGAACATTTTTGATTTTGAGTTAAAAATTGCCAATTATTTTTTTCCAGTTTGTATCAGTTATGGCCACCTCTTCACCAGTTTTGGCCACATTCATGTACCATTTATGGCCACATCAAAATGATTATCTTAAAAAATATGTTTAGAAACTCAAAAAAAAAAAAAAAAAAAAAAAAAAAAAAAGTACTATAATGTAATAAAATGAATTATTTGTATGTAAATGAATATAAAAAAACTTATATTTTGTTTTTAAGCTAACTATATGTATAAAACTAAATGTTAGTTACTTTTAGATACTTATGGATGCTTGGTAGAAAAAACGATTTATTTTGATATATTTTGTTTAATTGACATTATCCGAATTAAAAGGATAAATACCACATGACTCAAATTCTGACTTAATTGCACTAGTTATGGAAGGATGAAATATTATTTGCTTTAGGGCTTGACAAATATATTTTTGTGATATCTTCAAGTTTATGGTCAAATCTCCATTCCTGCAAAAGGTTTTCCAGCATTGTTTCAGTGGTCCAAAAACAGATACATTAAATGGCTGCAATATATGTGTTAGGGTATAACGCTACAGTGCTAATATATTTTTTTCACGACGAAAATTGCTTACATACAAAGTTGTGTGTGACTTGTGCCCATCCAGAAAAATAATCACCAGGAATGATGTCTTTTTTACTAATAGATAAGGGTAAAAAACATTAACAATATACTCATAAACGGTCTTCCACCCAGAATCAGAAATTCCAATTCTCAGGAGCACTCTGTATTATATGCTTAGGTAATCTCAAGCATTTAAAAATTGTTAGTGAAGGAGCAACTTCACCAGCAGCATTAACTGTAATCAATGTCATTATATTTTCTTTATCTGATCCAGCAACATCATAAGTATTTTCTCCTTTTGGAGCAAGGACCAGGACGCCTTTAGACAAAAAGAAAGAAGTCTGATCAGTGTTGAATACAGAATTTGGATTGGTCAAAACATTTGCATCTTCACCAAGCAGAACTTTTACTCTATCAAACCACTTTCTAATTTGACTTCTAATTTTTTGAAAGTCACATGTTCTAAAAAAATGAACAAATGAGGTTCAAGAAATAAAGAAGGGTTTGTTTTTCTTTTAAAATTGTACCTGATTTGTTATATAAATATTATATGTTTAATATTGGCGAAATTGACATGAAGTGGCCATAACTGGAGTATCTACCCAAGCTACCTAACTAAGAAATGGGTAGTTGCAGGGGATTCTGAGATTGTCAAGTACTTCTTCCGTAAAGGAGATAAAAGCTTGAGCCATTATCAATAGGCGCTCTTAACCCGGCCTATGGGTCCCCAAAACTATATATAAATTTGCAAATACAGTAGAGTCCCGACTTACGCGAGGGATGCGTTCCAAGACTCCTCGCATAAGTCGAAATTTCGTGTTGTGGAAAAATGTATGCAGAAACATTTTTTAGAAATATACCAAATATTTTAGACATTTGTAAGCACCCCTCAAACTGCTTTAAAGCATTCCTCAACTATACATTACAGTTTCTTACGTAAATAACTCAACTTTTACTGTAGTTAAAAAATAAAAAAGCTGTTTTATTCAACATAAAATAGTTAAAATGCACAAAAAGAATGATTGATAAAATAAAACAACACGGTACGTACAGTATGTAGTAATAATAAAATGCTGCACTATAATAGTACTGTACATAACAGTAATAATATTTATGAGTTAAAAAAAGAAGGTGATGAAGATTTATGCTGCATAATCAGATTGTTATTTTTTATTAAATACATTTTAAAATACGGTTGCTTCACCTTTTCTTTTTATAACGTTTCCATTTATGGCAACAAGCCCCTCTTCCCTATCTCTTTAATCCACAATGCAAGAGCAGCTTCCATTTTCATATACTTTACTCAGACTCTGCAAGCTTTAACATTGAAACTAAGTTCTGAACCTATACGGATATTATTTTGTTTTGACTTTTAACTGTACGTATAGAAGATTCACTCATACTTATTGCTTTGCACCGTCAACGTTTGGTAGTTGTCCGAGCATATCAAGAATCTTAATCTTCTTTTTATTGTCAGAAACTTTATTTTTCCTCCCCATCTTCATAAACTTTAGATGAAACAGCTCACTAAGGTGCCATTATATTTCATCAACTTTAATGTTTAGAATGAAAAAAAAAGAATGATGCTGAGCATTTTTTTTTATGCACTAACAACGTGATGCATAGACGAGTTTGGTGTGGGAACTTTCGATGGTCTGTGTGATGCTAATGGGATGTAATAACGTTCACAAAATATATATTTAGTTGTCAATAACGAAGCCGATACTTCCTTCTAAAGAAATTCATGTTGTGGACGAGGAATTCGCTCGCATCAGCTCTAAAATTTGTTACTCGTGGAATATTCCCGTTATAGCCATTTCGCGTAAGTTGAATCTCATTGTAGCGGGATTCCACTGTATCGAAATATGATTTTAATTTGTATTATGATGTTAAGAATTAAGAGTATAATGTGTACAGCATGCAATTTTTTGCATCAAAACAACCGTTTTTGTCATCTAATGTCGTAAAGTTGGATTCCTGAACTTTTCCCGTTTGCAGAAATAGATTTTTCTCATGCCACCCGTGTCTATGTCTGCCATATACACTTTCATTGATATCATTGATACTTCACCCCTCACCTCTTCCGACGACACCCAGTTTGAGAATCCCTAGTTTAGATAGTTTACAACCTCAGTGTACTTTAACCTGAAGCATATCTGCAATGAGTGCAGTTTCACCTCTCTGTAGCATTTTATTTGATTGCACTGTTCAAAGGGTTCCAATCAAAATTTTAAAAATGAACCCTGAGTGCTATCTTGTCAGATTAAAGGAATCAACTTTAAAATATGGAAACCATATCACAGACCGAAATTATCAAAAAAGGATTGTAATTATGATTAATCTTTTGTCTAAGTATTTACTGTCGTCCTTCTTATTAACTAATTAGGAGAGAGTGGAGGCACATTTGGACCTTTTTTTGGTTGACATAAAAATTTAACTTTTCCTATTTAAAAATTTCTCTTTTTTATTTTACTAACCATAATCTTACTCTTAATTTCTTCAAATCTATTTTGTTCAAATATTAAGTGGCATGATAACATTGTTTTTTCTTTAACTATTTAAAAAATTGTTCACATTTGCCCTGTATTAGGCAGTGAGAAGTAAAGGGATTGATGTAAGTGGCAAAGTTAAAAATTTAGACATAACAAGTACAAATGCTAGGTGAACCTCTCCTCTGTCTTGGGGCAAGAGATAGTATTAGTCAGGGTTGGCAAAAACCCGGGTTTTTTTAAAAAAGCCCATGGACCCAGGGTTTTTTGGGTTTTTTTAAATAAAACCCAAAAAAAACCCAACTAAAGCTGGGTTTTTTAAAAGAAATGTGGGTTTTTTTGTCTTTTTTTAGGGGAAAGGTGGGGTACTCGTAGCATATTGTAGCATAAGTATATGAACAAAGCACAAAAATTGTCTTGATAAAAAAAAGATGGAAAATTCAGCGTTTTCTGAAGAAAGGTATAAAAGACGAAAAAATTAAGAATGGTGAAGTTTCAGATTTTTTTAGTTTCCATGATTACCAACAGTTAAGGCAAAGTTACTTCTTGAGTGATAAAATCTATTGTTTATTTGTTCGTTTTTAATTTCGACATTTTTTTTTTGTATTTTACTTTATTATATTTCATTTTGTTATGCAAAACTACTGTAGAACCTCAAGTAGTTTAAATCCCTTTTTACTGAATTCCAGCTTAATCAAGACATTTCTTTGAATTTTATGTTGCCTGTTTTTCTATTTCTGTGTACAGAGTAAGAAATATTACACTTTTTCGTCAGATAATGAAAATACTGTACATCCTATTCCGTTTTCTGTCCGACCATTTGTAAAACCTGTTAATTTCTAAAAAATATACCTTGTTTATTCGAGTTTTGTGACGTATTGGTTTGCAGAAAATAATTCACATGAGAGCCTTTTAGCTAGAGTAGTATCCTTTGTATAATCTACAAATATTGAGAAAATCTGACGTGACAGGACTTAATCAAGATAATTTGAGTTTATTATTGACCAGTTGAAGGAAAAAAGTTAAATATATTTATTTAAAATCTTTGAAGCATTTTTTAATGCCCTTAAGAGTTAAGAAATACTATTAAAGTTCAAAATTCATTTTTTTATGTCCATTACCTATTGTGAAGAAGAAATAAAAAAGAAGTTTAAATTGTAAAAGTATTTAAATTAATTATTTTTAAAAAAAAAAGTTCTCAGAAAATTTTAAAAAACCCAAAAGTGGGCTAAATAATGGGTTTTTTTAAATGGGTTTTTTCAAAAAAACCCATTGGGTCCAATCCGGCCAACCCTGGTATTAGTAGCTCTGGCAGGTGCTGCTATACAGCATGATTTAGAAAATCTTTTCCATGAGAGTCTACCTAGAACCTTATCTTTAAACACATTTTACTCAAAATTTGAAAATGTCCACTTACATCCCTTTGCTTCTCACTGCCTCATATGGACATGCTTGGGGCATATATGAACACCGTAAGTAAAACAATATTACTAATTTAAAATTACAAATACCAATGACTTGAATTCATATAAATTGGAAACTTTCTTCATTCTCCCAATTATATGATTAACATTTTCAATGATAAACATTGAAGCTAAACTTTTATTTTTAGCTCTTGAAAGAGAAAAGCTTCTATGTTATTTCATATAGAGTTTGTCTCCCTTCATCAGTCGATACCAACCATTCTTTCACCAAGTATTTTTTACTTAAACCTTCTGCAAGTTAAATTGAAATATTCCAGCTTGAACCTAAGACAGGAACCAACCAAACGCTCTTGGAGGAATAGACACCCTCTTTATTTACTATTTTGTGTTAGGTTCAAAAAAGGAAATAGTTATAAAAGGAAATAATAACATTGTTTGAGAAAACATATGTTTCCTCCCCCCCCCCTCCCAACTGCTTATTACTGTGAAATTTAGAGAAGGGGTATCACTACACTACACTTCAGGGTCCCCTGTACCTACCACTTCATTACATATGGTTTAATTGGTTGGATAAAAGCTCTGTTTTTTTTTTTTTTTGAAATCCAGACCAGAATCCGAGCAACCTCTGATCAAGGCCTACTAAATGCCTATCGCTTACTTACTTTTAGCATAGAACAAAATGATCCCAGTAAGAACAATTTGGGTACTTTCGCGACAGCCAACTATCGAAGGTTGAAACTATTAGACATTTATAGTGGAGTTAATATAATTAACAATTTGATTTTATTGTTTGGATCCATTATCGTAGCAACACCATCCATATATTGCTGCCAGGTAGCATTATTAGAATAAAAGAAGAGGATCACTTTTAGAAGCAAATGTGATAGGCATTTAGTATTAAGGAGGCGTTGGTTCTTCTGATCCAGCACCCCAGAGGTATTGATTTTAAATGGTAGCTTGGACATATTTAACACTAGAATTATGGCAGTTTTTGCATCTAGAAAATGGCGGGGGTCATTTTGACCCCCGTTAAAGAAATTGGTGTAGCTTCCTACATATTGTCATATGTTTTTAAAAATGAAGTTAAAATAAACTAATTTATAATAATTACAATTTTTTTGAGTATAGAGTAAGTTTTAACTATATACAATAAAGTGTTTAAAAAATATTTTTTATAGTGAGATTGTGAAATATCTAGCGTTGTTTCGGTTTCATTAAGAACATTTTAGAAATCTACAATAAATTAAGTGAATAATTTATCAAATTTTGCAGAAAACAGTTCCTTTGTTTGACATTTATTTATTTTTTTTCTTACTCCACTGAATTTTGCACGTACATAAATTTACTTACAGCTAAAAAAAGTTGGTTTATACTTGATATGTGTTCCTCTCTGAGTTCTCCTTCTGCTAAACGTAATTAAAGAGTCCTTCTGCTGATAATTTCTAAGTACATTTCCTAAACAAAATTCAGGCATTTATAGCTGCTCAGTCCAAAATATTGTGAAAGATTTATTCTATACTGGCCAGAGGCGCGAGGGAATTTCAGGGAGTATTTCCTTCCCATTTGATCTAAAGCATCTAGTTCTTGCAGCATTTTTACAATTTCATCTTGCCTTAGCCCTCAGTTGCAAGACTATAATATGCTTTTACAAAATCAAAAAGTCACATAAATAAAACAAATCATCTTGCAGAACCTACAATCATTCATCTAGGCCTAATATCTTTTCGCTGTTCTCTTGCCTTTAGAAAGTATATTTCCAGTATTAAGAATCACGTGACAGGCAGGTGTGATGTTATGCAGACATCAGTTCATTACTTTTTGCTTGTTGCTTAGTTGGCAAAAACAAATATAGCTTACAGAACAAAAATATACTGCAATGAAATGCATTAGCATTTCCTTTTTCTCAAAGGGGTCAAAATGACACTTCCCGTAATTCTAGGTATAACATTCCGTTTGGGGCTCAAAAAAAAAAATTTTTTTTTCTTTAAATCTATATACTATCACACAGCATAATGATTTAGGAAAAGTCAAGAAAGGATTAAGAATTTAGTAAAAATATAGAAGAGCAGTTAGCAAAAAAAGTTTGCTTGGGATCAAAATAATCCCTTCCATAATTCTAGTATTAACCTGCCCCAGTCACTATTAGCTAACCTGAAAGATCTTGCATTGCCTGGCATTGAACTTGGGGCTCTTCAGTAACAAGTTCCAACACCTTATCGATTGATCCATTTCCGGTCTAGAAGGGGTCAAAACACTGTTCTAATCTGTTGCTTTTATTTTCTTAATTTTATTTTTCTGTCATTCAATCTTTCTCACCTGTATGAAGCAACAATGACCGGTTTCCTTCCTTATCTGAACAAAATATGAAGGAGCTCTGATCCTTTGCACTTGGGAGAGTGCAATATCAAATGTAAACAATGCCATTCTTTAAGCATTATAAAGTAATATTGAATAGGAATTTTCTTTGTAGATGTTAGTTTCAGACCACTTTCTTAATAAGAATGTCAGTAACATATACAGTATATGTCAGTAATATACACATAGTTATTATACTTATTTTCAACCCCTCTTTATGCTTCTTTAAAAGAGTATTTTTTGCATAAAAAGATAAATAAAAGGATTTATTTTTCTCCCATAATATTTGTCTACTTGAAGTCAAGGTTCTAAAATGTTTTGCTTGCTTTGGAATTTAGAGATAGTCAATTTTTCTCCTGCCGTGATGTTTAAAAAGTTAAAGCACTGTTTTTTTTTAATGTGTTTTCTTTAGTTGAAGACAAGGAAAAAGCGTGATATATACAAGTGAGCACTAGAAGGATGTACTGCTTTGTAATATTTGTGAACAAAAATCTTAAAATTTGTTTTATTTTTTAGGTAGGAATTTCCATAATGGACTCTGATTCTGATCGCACTATAGATTCTGATGAGTTTGAAGAATTTCTAGCTAAAAAAAAGACTCCCAAAAAACTCAAGAAAGCTCATCAGTGCTTGAAAGCACATGACATTTCAGACTCAGACTCTGATGAAGTCATAATCAAGAAACAAAAGCTGCATGTTGATCCTAGCCCAGCCAAAAAAGTTGATAATAGACCAAAATGCCAATATGGAAGCCAATGTTATCGTAAAAATCCTGATCACTTGAGGGAATTCTATCATCCAAGTAAGTTTGAATAATTGTTTTTTGAGAATAGTGGGCATAGCTAAGGTGGGGTGGAGGGAGTGGTCTGCCCCGGGTGGTATACTTTTGGGGGTGGCAATTCAGCACCTTTGATGTGAAAAAAAATTTAAATATTTAAATGAGGGAATCATACTTTAAATCTATTACTGGAGGCAAAGAAGAAAAAAAAAAAAACTTGGAAATGAAAGGTTTTGATCTGACTACAACTGCGTGTTTCAGTGTTTAAAGTTGAAATATTTCTGTAGCGAGCCCTTGAACCTTCTTCATTCCCTTAATGTCCTCTAAGACAGACTTAAATAGTATTTTTAAAACTTAAATTTTGGTAAGTATTCAAATAAAGATCCTGACTTCCTAACGTTACCAAAGTCTAAAACTGTCTTCCGTTTTGATGAAGATTCAGGAGCGAACCCCATCCCCCAAACGTTACTTTTAACTGCAAATTTTGATGAAAATGTTAAAAAATTGATAAATATTTCTCTGAGATAGACGCCTGCCCCTCCACCCTTTTTCGTAGGAAGAATATAAATTAAATTAGTTTCCCTTTATTTCCTTAAATGAAGTTTTCAATAAGTTCAAAAACACTGTGGGACATGATTTTCCTAACATGAACACTATCACATGTATTGAGTTACTTATTTAATTGTAACCGAAATTGCCAAATGATGTGGGTGTCTAACACATCACGTTTCTTAGTTATAGCTTCTATGACATTTTCATGCACCCTCGCTTATAATGTGATAAAAAGAATTTAATTCCATATATATTTCAATAATTAGAAGTAAAAAAAAAAACCTTTTAGCATATATTGTGAAAAATATCATATGCAACAGTTATCCTTTGGTAGAATATTTCATTTGAATTAGAATTGCTGTAAGTTTTTGAAGTGACAACTCTTAATATTTTAATTTACCTTTTATTCCGCGAGAAAATGATTTTTACACCCTTACATACAAAGCTCGGTGTGACGAAATATTTTGTCAAACCTATGGATAAATATGGCAAAGGATTTTTGCATTTGAAAAGTATTTTCTCAAATTGAGTGATGCTAAATTAAAAGAAGGCGTTTATGTTGGCCCACAAATAAGAGCGCTTATAAAAGAACAATGACCTTGATAAAAATCTCACCCAAAGAGAACTAGCAGTTTGGTTGTTTTTAAAGGAAGTAACTCAATGATTTTTAGTCAGTCATAAAACTTAAAATGCCAAATTTTAGTGAAAACCTTTTTTGCAAAAGTATGGCAACGATGGAGTGCAGAATGTCGTTTACATTTCTTGTATCCTCACTTCAATTGTTTCCCCCCTAATCTTGCAATGGTTAATGATGAGCAAGATCAACGCTTTCAGCAAGATATCATGTGTAAATAATGTTACCAAGGAAAACGGAATGCAAAAATGTTAGGAGATTACTGTTGGTTTCTTATTCAAGAGGATTTCACTATTCACTAGACGAAAAGTTAAATTTTCATCATTTTCGTTTATAGCATGTGGCTAATTTTTCTACTCGGTGATCAAACCTGTGCTATTTCTCCTCACAATGTAGGTATAAATTTACATTATTACTATATTTGTATAAAGATTCAAAATTCACGTAGATAAACAGATTTGAATTAGATCTAAAACTTTCGGTTTTTAGAAATTTATGGAAATTAAATTTGTCATAACTTTAAAATGGCATGTGTTACAAGAATTTAGTTTATATATTCATTTTTAGCAAGCCCAACTTGACCTAAATCAGGAGTTTTTCTCAATGTTATAGAAAAAAGTAAAATTCTGTCACACAATGTAGTTTTTAATGGTTTAATGTATTAGACATGACTTAATGAAAGGGCAGCAAATAAGGGGACCGTCATGGGCAGCAGAAACTAGCTACATGATAGTTCAGTAAGTTACCGCCCTATAGCCAGGGCTAAAGCAGAAATACATTAAATAAACCACCAGCTCAGTCATTTCCAGCCGAGGACTGCAGTTTCGTGCTTATTAGCACTCATCAGCCCGGCATAGGAAAGTGACTGAGCTGGGGGGTGGAAAACCTCTTATCAAAATTCGAGTTGAACCGAACCATTGCTTTGGTCACTCGTCTGGTATGTGCTAATTCTGTATTAGCTACCAGTTTGTTTGGTACTCTTAGCTTCCTTAAGAGGTTTTCCACCCCCCAGCTCAGTCACTTTCCTATGCCGGGCTGATGAGTGCTAATAAGCAAGAAACCGCAGTCCTCGGCTGGAAATGACTGAGCTGGTGGTGTATTTAATGTAGCTACATGATAGTTTGAGACCTATAAAGTAGGGGAATGTGGGGCAAAGTGAAATGGTTAAGATGACTGAGCTTTTTCAAAGTGAACGAATTGAAAATTTGATTTGAAATTAGTACCTGAGGAAAGAACATTGTATTTTATGATGGTACCTTCAAAAAAAAAAAAAAAAAATCAAAATTTTCACTTTTTCCCATGGGGCAAATTGAAAAATGAAATATTTTTGGAATGAAATATTTTCTATTTGATTGTGAAAAATATTTTTGAAAAACTTAAAGAGCTAATAAAATGATAATTGAATCAATGAAAAGATAATAAATCAAACAAATAAATAAATAAGTTAATTAATTAATATGGAGGAAAAATTAATGAGTGAATAAAATATTGAATGAATAAGAAAATAAGTGAATGAATGAATGATAGTGAATTATTATGCAAAGGAATGTGAATAAATTATTTAATAAATGAATACTTAAGTGATTTAGTAAATGATAAGTGAATTATTATACAAAGGAATGTGAATAAATTATTTAATAAATGAATACTTAAGTGATTTAGTAAATGATTGAATAAGTAAACGAAATCAACTATTTCACTTTGCCCCGCATGCACTTGACTAGTAGTGATAAATATTAAAAATACAAATAAGCTAAATACTAGTTAAATAAATACTGCACTAAATATTAGAAGGTCCCGTTTTATGTTTAAAGTCTTAAAAAAAACTTTATCATTTGATAATAGGAAAATTATTTTTGATTTACAATAAAATATTACAATTTGACTATTCATTTTTCAAAATTGCTTGTATTATCATATGCTTTGATTTTCAGAGGTAATTTTTCATTGACTGGAATAGCCTACATATATTACTACATAGTTAAAATTTACTAGGTCATTGGTGCTAAAAGCAAAGTAAATATTTCACTATTTCACTTTGCCCCGCTATTTCACTTTGCCTCACATTCTCCTACTATAATTTGATGTAAATCATTTTGTCTACTAATGTTCATTTTGCTAAATGCAATTCAGTTAAGAGATTAATCAATTTTCAAAAAGACACACAATTTTCATGTACTATAGATTGTACTTGAACTCTCTGGTATATTTAAAAAAGAGTACTGTAAAGTTTTGAAACTTTACAGCTTAAATTGAAGAAGAATTGAAAATAAGTTTTATTAATATAGCTTTTCATTGAATAGGTAAAGAAATACAGAAATCACCTGCTGTTAAATCCAGTTCACCCAGCATTAATGATACATCTTGTAACATGAAAACTCAAAATTATAATTTTTTTGTGACCAAAGTTAACGGAATACCTCAGCGATTTAATGGTGGATTATCTTATGGTATCAAAGGTAAAATTTATAAATTAATATATGAATTCAATGTTAGCTCAAAGTTTATAATTGTTGTTTTTCTTAATTGTAAAAATATTTAACTTTTATTTAATCTATTTTTTGAAAAATATGTATACAATGAGAACAGTTGTGATTACTCATTTACTGATTTTCGAATAAAAAGGCATACAATTTCTTAGAACATGAAAATCATTAGGTTAATGTGCGTTAGAGGAAGATATTAAAGAAATATTTTTGATAAAAGATTCCCCCTCAATCTTCAAGCACCTTGATTTACGGTAAAAAGAGTACTTTGGAAACATGGCAAATCAGTGTTGAGAAATTTTTTTTAAATATAATTCAATGTGAAAAGAATCAAGAAAAAAAATGATAATTTAAACCAGTTAGTACTTTACTTGGTCAAGAAAATGTCCTGTAATAATGCTGAAATTATGAAAAAAAGAAAAAAAAAAATTGAAACCAAATTTTTAGAAATGAAGAGCTTTACACTGATTAAAATATCACTGAGAATGAAACAGAATAACCAAGCATTTTTTCTTCAATTATTGTTCTAAAAAATATTCTACTTTCTATAAAAATGTTAGTTTTCAAAAACTAAAGATTTATTTATTTTTTAGGAAAAGTTTTCATTTCATGAAATTCTTTAATTATTCTTTTTACTACTAATTTTTATTGCAATAAAGTTCACAGTTTTGTTTGTTTATGAAATATTTTGCACTCTGTCTGTTAGTACTTTGCTATAAATATCAATTTTGCATCTTCTAAAAAACATTTATTGCTTTCTTGCAGATTTGTTATCTTTTAAAGATGGAACTCTCATTGCATCTGCCCATGTAAGTTTTTTTTTAATTAGAACTTTGGGCTAGTTTTTTATTTGGATTTTAGTTGCAAAATTTTCCACGACAATCTCGAAAACATTCTTTTCACTATACTGCCATGGAAAATTGAAATGCAGTATCTGTAGAAGTTCATTTTTACCGTTTATTTTACTTTATTGTACATGCTTGCTTATTTATTTTCTGCTAAAAATAAAGTACGGAAAAATATCAAATCCCAACTTTCCCTATCGTTAGGATGGAATCCAAAATGTGTTTCTTCAAAAATCTCAATTATTTGGATTATCGTTGTTTGAATTCATCTTTTTTTGTATTACTCTTCCAGGGGTCTGGCCAGAGGATATTTGGGTCCGTTAACGGACCCTTCACAAAAATCCGATCAACCAAAATGGACCTTTCACAAAATCCCGATCAAACAAAACGGACCTTTCACAAAATCCCGATCAAACAAAACGGACCCTTCACAAAATTCTGATAAACAAGATCGGATCTATCACAAATTGTTGATTGAAAGAGCAAATTTGAAAGCAAAATAATGCATATTTCTGTGTATAAACCGATAATTTTTGGAACCTTTTTTTAAGTCAACTTAGAGGCATCAGCTTATACAAAATCGGCTAATTTTGAAAAAAAAAAAAGAAAGAAAGAAAAAATCGGCACTCTTGCGATGCTCCTGCAAGCGATAAATAATGGCTACTGTCAAATAAATATAATGGTTGTTTGTTTTATCACAGCTAATTAGCAGCGGTGTTGTTGTAAACTTTTCTGAAAAGGCATTGGTAAGCACTCCCCCCCCCCCCCCCCCCGCTCATAATTTAATAAACAATCATAATATATATCTGCGAAATGAACTTAGAACTGCAAAGGGATAGTAAGGGCGAGGAAAAAATATGATCGCTTCAGATAGGGTTACCAACTTCAAAACTATCACCACTTAGCGTCTGGCGTTGAACCTTTAATAATGACTTGATTAGAAAATATTCTCATCATTTTGTCGGCTTGTCAATATTTGCGTTTTTACGGTGTGGTGCGATGTTTAATTGTTATTTTGGGAGAGAATTATATGGATTTTGATTTTTCGATGCTAACAAAGATGATTAACTTTAAATAAACTCTTTTAATTACCGTTTTTTTTTCTTTAGATGTCTACATTTTGAAAAATGCAATCTTTTAACATCTGATATGAGAATCATATTTTGTTCTTTTTTCAAGCTAACTTCGTTTTATTAGGATTCAAATAAATGAAAAGTCTCTTTATTTCTGTTAGAACTCTCATTTCAAGTTTTTAAAGCAAAATTCCATTTTCTGTTATGAGTCAAAAATTAAAATGCTGAATAGATGGTTTATTTTATTTTATTACTATTTTTTTTTGGGGGGGGGGGGTCAACTGTGTCCACAGATATTAATGATATGTTATCATAGGACTCTAAAATGCAATTTTAAAATTATTTTATAAAAAATATTTCTCTTACAAGCCGTTTTTATACTTTTGATGCCTTCACTTTGAGAATTGCGATCTCTTTGCATCCGCTATGGGAATCCGATTTTTCGAATTTTTGATGATTATTACGCTTTGTTAAGAGGTAAACAATTGAAATATCTTTTTATTTTTGTTAAAATCACGGAATTTATAAGTTTTAAACGAAATTCTGTGCTTTTTAAGAGTGTCTTGGGTCAAAAAGTTGAATGCTGAACCCTATTCTGAATTTTGTTTTATTTATTTATATTTTCATTACAATTATTTTAAATATTGTACAGAAATATATCTAGTATAAAATTTAACATAATGCAGAATGGTAGATAAATATTGATACTTGAAAGAGCGATGCCCCCACCCCCGCCAAATATCAGAAAAAAAATCCAGAATGATTTTCTCGCCATAGAAGAGGAAAACATTCAACTTTAAGTTTAATTGATGCAGTTTGTGCCATCTCTAAATTCTAAAATTTCGTTTTAGCAATTTTTTTTTTTTTTTTTTTTTTTGCGAAATTTTTTGATTTTTCACAAAAGTAATTATTTTTTCACAAAATTATTTGATTTTTCACAAAAAACGGACCCTGTGAAAAATCCTGGACAGACCCCTGTCTTCATATTTAATTTATTTGTATTAAGTTTTTCATTTTTGTAATAGTTGACAGTTGACTGGCTGGTGGCATGATGGCAAGGTGCTGGTCTTCTATGCCTTTGGACCCAGGTTCTGACCTGAGGTGGCCAGTCTGTGGATTTTCGAGATGCAGAAAATCATCAGCGCCCACGTTGTATGATTATGGGTCCCGTAAAAGATCCCTTGAGTATTCGTTTGGCTTAGAATTCCCTTGGCAAAATTTAATATCTAGTGGAATTTTGCATCAAATAGAGCTCAGGTGTCTCCATATGGTGGAGAGTGGGCGTCAAAAACTATCTGTGTCATGCATCAGCGCCTTAATGGTGGCACATGAAAGACTGATGCATTGTAGGGGAGCTCACTAGGTCTGGTTATGGCCTAGCTGCCTCTTCAAAATGAGCCTCTTGTACAGCCCCACTGGAAACAAAACAAAAATGTAATAGTTAGGACTTCAGATGCATCATTTCTTTCTAAATGTTAACTAAAATCTAATCAAAATACACAAATGCTGTTTAAAATGACTTATAAAAATTGCATAGATTTAGTTTTTTTCACTATACATTGTTCTCCTCTTTTCAGTTCAATTACATGTTTGATGTACCATGGTTGATTCAACAGTATCCTGAAAAGTACAGGTAAAATGTTTATAATCAACTTTAGTATGTACTAAAATTATTTGAAATGCAAATTGCCCCCTTTTTTTTTTTTTGAAATGCTTTTTATATTTTTCGACTAGGCTTTTTTTTTCTTTTCGGTTTGTTACAAGTCCGTAAATACCAATTATTATCATTAAAAGCATAAAAGGTGCAAACACATATGAATTGAAAGATTAGGCTGGGTTGAAAATTCAGTGACTTGTCTATAGATTATGAAATACAATATGATTTATTTCTTTTAAAAAGCAGCTTTTAACTGTTCACTTTAAAGTTCAATATTTTTTTTCTTCTTTTAGTCCTTATAGATTTATGCTTTGTTGAAATTTAGTTGGGATTTTGATTAGATTTTTTTCAAAATTATTCACCTTTACAGGAGCTGTCCTTTAACAATCGTTCATGGAGCAGAAAGAGAATCTAAGAAAGCTTTAGAAAAATCTGCTGCTAACCACCGTAACATAAAGTTTTGTCAAGTATGAGCTTCTTAAATATGTTCATTGTAAATTAGTATTTTATTCAATTTTTGTTATCCACTGAATATCCCACAACAGTTTTACTTTATCATTTCCATTTTTGATTTTGCTATATCTCCTGTTATTAGTTGTAGAAAAAAAACCATATATCAATTTTGTTCATTTTTAAAATCATAATTTGAATGAATGAAAAGAGATCAAAATCAATGATGTGCTCATTTAAGTACAAATTCAAAATTAGTACCGGATTGGTTGCAAGACAATTGGAACAAATTAGCTGTTTAAATGATGGGACAGAACCTCTTCAGAAGTGAAAAACATTGATAACACAATAACTAAGCAGACACACATGATTCATCATGTGTGTCTTTTTTATTCTTCAACTTTCTCAAAAAGTTAGAAAACTTGATCTGGAGGTACTCTGTTTAAAAAATCCATTGTAGCAATGCAAAAATGTGCAATGAAAATTGCTTACAAGTTTTGGAGCTCCTAGGATGTGTGTGTACATGTGTTTGGGTGTGTTTTCTTTGTGTTCCAGAAGAGACAGTACATTTTGCCCCAGTTTTATCTTTGAAAACAAGTTAATAATAAAAGTAATTTTTAACAGTTATGGAAGGCACTTATTGGTAAATTAATATCCTAAGCAGATAAGTTTAACAAAATTTCTGCTGCTCAAATTTGTTTTTCTCCTTAAATAAAAAACAAACCCAAAAATTAAGTAATAAATTGTTGAGATGGTTTTATTAGTATGTAATTTCTTATGCATAATTTAAGAAAATATTTTATTCTCATAGGCAAAATTGGACATCCCTTTTGGAACTCATCACACGTAAGTTTATCTTTTCAATTTTAAGTACCTTTGAAATATCTTGTACATTTTTGATATTTTAAAATGATGCTGCATATTTTTACAGCATTACTCGATTTGATTTAAGTATGCCAAGTGTTTATAAAATCTTGCACTGATTTAAAAAAATGTATTAAAAAAACGCCAGAGTTTTATTTTCACCCTTAGTTCATCAAAAACTTTTCAAAGCTAAAAAGTGAGCATCCAAATTGAATTGATAATTAGTATAGATTTCATGTTGGCGCAACAAAAGGGGATAGCACAATCTTACAAATTATCCATGATATCGAATTATGTTTGAGTTATTCAAGTTGCACTAAAAAGGAAGATTTCATTGGAATAAAAAAAAAATTCAAGAGGTATATGTATCTCAAAACAAACTGAACACATATTAAAACAAAAATATTTTGTTTTAATATGTATTGTAAAAAAATATTATTTAATTGTAAAGAGCAAAGGAAAAGTTATTATTGCGGTAAAAGGAATGATTATTAAGAAATAAAAAATGTTTAATGTTATGGGTGAGCTTGATGTTTAACTGTTAAGAAAAGAATTATTTATTTGATGAAAAATATTCATAAATCACTTTGTTCTCATTATATTTAATCTATTTCTAGATTTTCATAAGAATATTATTCAAATAACTCGAGTTGGACTGGGCGATATCGGAATTTCAATCCTGCGATATATCGCTCTCCAAATATTGATATTTTTGATATATCGATATATTCTTGGGGAGGGGGATTCAAAGGCTATAGTTCAGAGCATATTATATTGAAAATATACAAAAAACATTTCCAAATATAATAAATACATTTTTTTCTCTAATTCAAAACTTTCCTGGAGGGGGAAGGCATGCAAATGGTATAGCTCAATGCATGACAAAAGTTCTTTGCAAAGAAAAAAGTTTTAAATATTCAATTCAATATTTTGTTTAAATCTTTCTATTTGATCAGTCTCAATAACTTGAAGGTACTTTGAACTATATTTTGTATTGACGTCTTAAATAGTTTATTTTTAGTAATTTAATAGCTCTTGCTTTAAGACTTTTTACTTCATAGTTGAGTATCATTAATTAAAATACTAATAATAAATCTTAAAAGAATGCAGCTGTAAATTTTCGAAAACTATCACACCATACACCCATCAAGCACACAGAACTATGAAATATACCTTTAATTTATATGTCACTAGCTACATTACCTGACGTTGCACGGTCTACCTCGTAAATATAAGTTTCGTCTAGTGACGCATGTTTAACAATCAGGTTTAAAAAAGAAGGGGAAAAAATAGCACAAACATTTCCCCTCAATGTGTAGAAAGCACAATTTTATGGCTCAAAATTTAAATTTAGACATCATAGAATTTTTTCGTAATCATTCTGGATTTTCTGGCGAAACCCTCCAAGGTGGTCCACATACACCACATTTTGATGAAACAAAACTTATATGAATTCCTGAGCATCAAAGGATAAAGTGTGAAATATACGTAGAAGAGGCTAATCGTGCTATATTTAAGCAAACAAATTATTATGTCGAATTCCATTAAATTATTCTCCAGCTCCTGTGTCGAATGTAACTCAATTTTCTGACATTGCAACACCTTCCCTGATAACACAATCATTTAGAGTAAAATTACCCGCTATTAAACTGGAACCCTTTCAAGGTGGTGTAGAGCAGTGGCAAAATTTTTGGGAACAATTCGAGTTATCTATTGATTAGAACTCTCAGTTATCCACAATTGATAATCATGTTTTTCTAGGCGTATGTTTACAAGACGAACCAAAGCGCCTAGTAGACACAAATGTGATTGCAGATACCTACGATACGATGAAGAAAATTTTCATGTAAAAATACGGTGATAAAAATAGCATAATTCAAACACTATTAGCAGAGACCAGACAAGTGACCAAACCATTGCTTCGGTCACTCGTCTGGTCTCTGCTAATTCTATATTAGCTAACAGTTTCTTTGGCTCTCTTGGCTTCCTTAAGAGGTTTTCCATCTCCAGCTGAGTCACTTTCCTATGCCGGGCTGATGAGTGCTAATAAGCACAAACTGCAGTCCTCCGCTGGAAATTACTGAGCTGGCGGTGTATTTCATGTATGTCTGCTTTAGCCCAGGCTAATAGGCGGTAATTTACTGAGTATACCATGCTTTGCCTTCAATCTTCGAGTTGAACTGAACCATTGTTTCGGTCACTCGTCTGATCTCTGCTAATTCTATTTTAGCTACCAGTTTGTTTGGTTCTCTTGGCTTCCTTAAGAGGTTTTCCATCTCCAGCTCAGTCACTTTCCTATGCCGGGCTGGTGAATGCTAATAAGCACAAAACTGCAGTCCTCGGCTGGAAATTACTGAGCTGGCGATGTATATCATGTATGTCTGCTTTAGCCCTGGCTAATGAGCAGTAATTTACTGAGTATAAAATAAGCGTAGTTAGAACAAATTTTACTTATTTACAAACTGCTCGAATTTGTATCACCAGACCCACAGGTATATCAAAACTTACGAAATGTATTTTAGATGGTGGCAGTCAGTCCAGCTTAGTACATTCAAAATTAATCGATGATTTACAGCTTGAAGTAATCAGTTTAGGCTCTTTAAAAGTGAATTCTTTTGAGTCTACTGAAACGAGTAATGAACAACATCGAAAAACAAAATTCCAGCTGTCAAGTTTTTGGAACAAAGGAACTCTTTCTGTTTCAGCTTTTGAGAGTCACAATTCATATAACCCACATCCACCTTCTCCTACAGATATTGCTTTTTTTTTGCCCGAAACAGAAAACTTAAACTTGCTGATCCTCCAGACGATGAACTAGACTTACCAATAGAGTTGCTTATTGGTGGAGATTTTTATTGGAATATAATGAAAGCTGAATCGCCTATTAAAGTACCTGAATCTCTTGCTCTTATTCAATCTATTTTTGGTTTTGTACTCTCTGGCACACATTCCAATGTTATTTTGAAGGATATTGCCTCAGTCATGTTGCTGTGGAAAATTTATCAACGTGTTTAGATAATGATATCCACCATTTTTGGGACTTAGAGACAATTGGTTTTAAAGAAGTAATTTGTCACACCGACATGAATGCATTGGACTTCAAGATATTACTAGAATTTCATGATTCATATAGAATAGAAGATGGACGCAGAATTGTAAGATTTCCCTGAATGTTACCTGGACTTGCAATAATATTGAGATTGCTGGAAATCGAATTCATGCATTAACCAAACGTCTCGCCTCAAATCAATCTTTCAGATGTAATTATGAAGAATGAATGAAGAATTATATTGAGAACGATCAAGTTGAAGTCGCCCCTTCAATTGTAAATAACGAAAAAGAGTTTTATTTACCACACCATGCTGTTAAGAAAACTAAACAAGAATCTACAAAATCATGTTGTGTTTGATGCTTCTTCACAAATACCCAACTCACATTCATTAAATGATTCATTGGAAATAGGACCTAATTTATTACCTGACATTTTGTCTGTTCTGTTACGTTTCAGGCTACACAAACAGGTTTTAACTGGCAATGGTACACAAACTTTTTTACAGCTCTCTCTGAATGAATGTGACAGAAATGCCACTCGTTTCTTTTGGTTTCAAACGGTCACTACACCTCAAGGTCTAGAATTTTCAAAAGATGAAGTTGTAACTTATCGTTTCCAACATCTTCTCTTTTGTCTCGGTTGCAGCCCCTTTTTGCTCTCTGCTACTTTACGAGAACTAGCAACGATTCATAAGTCAGAATTCCCTCTTGCAGCAGCAGAAGTACACAAAAATTTCTACATGGATGATGTACGATGCACTTGTGTAGATTATGTGGACTGTATCTCAATAGTCAATCAACTTATTTCGAGTAAAACAATACATTTATTAAAAGTGTGTAAATATAAAATCATACAATGAACTAAAGAAACTGAAAATGCCTTCTTATCCACTAACAGAAATTACAACTAACAAACAATCAACTGGCTAAAATAATCAAAAACAGTTTTTATAACATAGGGGTATGTTTGCTGACCTTCTTGACGCACACTGCCAACGCGCCCTCTGTTTTAATGTATGCAAGGGATTTAACAGACGACATTCTTTCCAGTGCACAAAATGAAGAGGACATTGTAGCATTATATCATCAGTTTGAAGCTCTCACATCGCTTATAAAATTACCTATGGGTAAATGGGCTACTAACTCGCTACTACTCCTGTGTTTGGAAGGATGCAGATATTCAATATAACACTAATACACGTTTTAGGTATATCTTGGAATTCTCAAGGTGATACACTTTCACACGATTTTTCCAACATGAGACGTAGTTTGCTTGAAAAACCGCTTATGAAACGTCTACTTTTACGTACAAGGGCTAGTTGTTATGACCCCCTGGGCATCATTGCTCCAATTATTTTGCACAGTAAATAGCTTTCTCAAGATACATAATTACGCGGTATTCAGTGGGATGAACTATTGCCTCCCAACATAGTTATTAAATGTTGTAAATGTTTGGTGAACTGTCTCTCATTCCTTCTATTCAAGTTCCTCGCTGGATTGGATATGTCGCGAGGTCGATTGGCCGCGAACATATGAAAAATACTCGAGTATAAAATAAAACTTTTATTTACAATTTAAAAACATAGACGTCGTACATCCTGCAACTAGCAGGCATGCAAGTAGGAGAGAGAATCTAGCAAATAAGCGACTCGCTTATAAATAAATGTTTTTGCTGTTGCCACTCACTCGGTGGCTAAACTTTTCAGGATAAAGTAAAATTACATGCAAATTCGACTGAATATGCAAAAATAATAAGTCCTCTACAATACTCCCCTCTGAGTCTCGAACAGTTAGGGAGAGACGAATCTATCCGGAAAGCGAACTTGTCGTCCAGAACGCGTCGTCACTGGAACAGGAGTCGGAGTTGAAATATCCGGGCACAAATCCTGGTTAAGTAAATATGCCGGCTTTAACCTGTCGATAGAAACAGTCTTATCCGAACCTTTCACGGATATTACAAAGTCCTTGACCATCCGTTTCACCACTGGGAAAGGTCCGTCATACTGCGGTTGTAGAGGTCGTCGCACCGCGTCATGTCGCAAAAAGACGTGGGTACACGAGTCCAAATCCTTGGGGATGAAAACGCTAGGAATACCATGTCGTGACGCTGGGGTCGGACGAAGCGATCCAATTATCCCTTGCAGATTCTGCAGAAAAGTCGGACTCAGAAGCGGCAGTTTCGATTCCATGACGAAATCTCCAGGCAAACGAAGTGTCTCACCGTAGACGAGCTCGGCGACTGAAGACGCTAAATCTTCCCTGTAGACTGTTCTCAATCCGAGAAGCACTGAGGGTAGGGCATCTACCCATGCCGTACTTGAAACACAACTGATGGCTTGTTTTAAAGGACGGTGCAGTCTTTCAACCATGCCATTGCATTTCGGATTGTAAGCTGACGTTCTACTTAGTTTAATTCCGAACAAATTTGCAAACGATTTAAATAGCGAGGATTCAAATTGTCTGCCCTGGTCACTAGAAATGACTGAAGGAACACCGAAACGAGCAATCCAAGAAAAATATATAGCTTTAGCTACAGTTTCTGCGGATATATCTGCTATCGGAGTAACCTCCGGCCAACGCGTAAAGCGATCAACAATTGTCACGCAATAATTATATCCCCGACAAATTGATAAGGGCCCTATCAAATCGACATGAATATGTTTAAATCTTCCGTCAGGAAGTGGGAAGTTGCCATATGGGGATTTTGTATGCCGGTGAACCTTAGTTCGCTGACATTCTAAACAAGCCTGACAATATAATTTTATGTCTCCTTTCATACCTAGCCAAACATATTTTGCTGCTATTAATTTTGTCGTAGCGCGTATACCAGGATGAGACAAATTATGATACGAATCAAATACCTTTTTACGAAAAGAGTCGGGAACAATAGGTCGAATGTTTGAAGTTGAAATATCACAAAGTAAAAATTTATCCGAATTCGGAACTGGAAATTTTTTAATTTGCAGCGATCGGCTTTCACTTGGGTCATTCAATTTTTTTAAAAGCTCCGAATCATCCAACTGTGCGTTCGCTAGCGATTCCATATCAACAGTAGAGGGGATGGAAATTTCTTCGATGCGTGAAAGCGTATCTGCTACGATATTTTCTTTTCCTTCGATGAAAAGAATGTCTGTAGAAAATTGTGAAATGAAATCAAGTTGGCGTAAACGCCGGGGGGAAGCTTTTGCATCGCTTTTCTGACTAAACGCGAAAGTGAGAGGTTTGTGATCTGTATAGATCACAAATGGGCGTGCTTCTAACATATATCTGAAATGTATTATTGCGCTATATACCGCTAATAGTTCTCGATCATAGGTTGAATACTTTTGTTGCGTTGAAGTTATTTTACGCGAAAAGAAACCTAATGGTTTGAGACCTTGGGGAGTTACCTCATGCAGAGCCGCACCCATTGCAAAATCACTACAATCTGTTACTAATGCTAATTTTGCATCTATTGACGGGTAATGTAAAAGCGTAGCACTAGCCAGCAACTCCTTACATTTGTTAAAAGCTGCAATCGCTTCTTCTGATAAACTAATTTCAGTTTTAGCTTTCTTCTTTTTCCCTTTTAAATATTCATTTAAAGGAATTTGTATGCCTGCAATTTTTGGCAAGAAACTATGATAAAAATTCAACATTCCAAGAAAAGCTCGCAAACTCTTTACTGTTTTTGGCAATTTAAATTCTGAAATTGCTTTGACGCGATCCGGTAAAGGTTTGAAACCAGATTCATTTATTGAATGCCCCAAAAAATCTACCTGTGATACCCCAAATACGCATTTTGCAACATTAATTTTAATCCCGTAATCTTTGAAACGTTGAAAAAGAATTTTGAGGTGTTTTTCATGTTCTTTTTGATCTGCACTAGCCACCAAAACATCATCCAAATATACAAAGCAGAAATTAAGGCCACGCACCACTTCGTGCATAAATCGCATGAATGTCTGACTGGCCCCCGATAATCCGAAATTCATGTACGGAAATTCGAATAATCCGAACGGAGTTATAATAGCAGTTTTGCATACGTCTTCCGGATTTACTGGGATATGGTGGTACGCTTTTAACAAATCAAGTTTAGAAAATATTTTTGCACCATGAAGTTGCTGTGCAAAATCTTTTAAATATGGAACAGGGTATCTATCCTGACGCGTCATTTTATTTAACAACCTGTAATCCCCAGTCGGACGCCAGTCCCCGGACTTTTTTGGAACCATATGTAGAGGGCTGGACCAATTGCTACGAGAAGGTCTGCAAATGCCACGCTCTAACATATACTCAAATTCCTTTTTCGCAATTTTAAGTTGAGCTGGATGTAAACGGCGTGCTCGCGCTTGCACCGGGGGACCAGTTGTTTGAATATAATGCAATGTATTATGCTTTATTTCACTTTGCAACCCTGCAGCGGGCTGAGTAATAATTTTAAATTCATATAACAATTTATGAAATTTAGAACTTCCAGAAATACTTTTTATTGCCGGTATCGCAGAATTTAAAGTACGACCATTTGAGGTTAGCGATGTGAGTGGGTCAATAAGAGATTTTCGCTTAATGTCAACAATTAGGCCATAGTTTTCCAAAAAATCAGCACCAATTATTGGTTTACTGACATCTGCAACTATAAAATGCCATGTGAATTTCCTTCGTAACCCAAAATCTACAGCTAGCAATTTTGTGCCGTAAGTCTTAATATTTGAATTATTCGCAGCGGAAAGAACAAGATTGCTTTCTTTATGACTTTTAAAATGAAATCGAGGCACGCAGCTGACATCACTACCCGTATCAATTAGAAAACTTGAACCTGTATTTACGTCACTTATGAAAAGTCGGCGATTTAAATATTTCTGTACGGTTGACGCCGCATCAACTGACAGGTTTACTCGTTTTTTTTCTGGTTATAACTACATGGGGGTCTACATTTTGTTGCGTTATCCGAAAAAGTCTTATGATACCAGCAACAATTTTCAGAATTATCCGAGTTACGATAAAAACTTTTACTTCTTGACCGAGATTTAGAAAGCCTCCGAATTTTACTCCGGGATCTGCGAACAGATAATTTCTGAACCTGCTCAGTTAAACCCTCAATTAGGTTTTCCAAACGAGAAATTCTAGAATTTTCAGCTTGCGAGGAGGGAGAATTCACCACAGATACTGACGGAAGAGTCACTACCTCAGAGATTTTATCAGCCATAAGAGCTAACTGTGATAAACTTTCAGCACTAATTGCGAGAATAGCCTGCATATTTGAAGGAAGGTGACTTAACCATAAATTTTTCAAAAAACTATCATCTAGTTTATGGTTACTTAATTCCCGCATATCATGCAAAAGCTGTGAAGGTTTTTTATCCCCTAGAGTTAAGTCTTGTAACAAGGTTTTAATTTTCTTATTTTCAGAATGTTCAAACTGTTCAATTAATTTTTCTTTTAACTTATTGTACGGATTTTCCGCTGGCGGCGAATAAACTATTTCCGAAACATAAGTTAAATATTCAGAATCAATAGAAGCAATTAAATGGCTATATTTCGTTTGCTCAGTCGTTATATTTGCTATCGAAAAATTTGCTTCTAATTGAGCAAAATACAGTTTGACATTTAAAGGCGAAAAAATCGGCATTTTCATACCAATCCTATCAACGCTGGTCTCTACTTTAGATTCAGTCATTTTACTACTAGTAACCAAGACAAACAAAATGTAAAATCACTCACGTTGGTTGTCCGCATTCAGTCCTATAATAGGTCACCACTGTCGCGAGGTCGATTGGCCGCGAACATATGAAAAATACTCGAGTATAAAATAAAACTTTTATTTACAATTTAAAAACATAGACGTTGTACATCCTGCAACTAGCAGGCATGCAAGTAGGAGAGAGAATCTAGCAAATAAGCGACTCGCTTATAAATAAATGTTTTTGCTGTTGCCACTCACTCGGTGGCTAAACTTTTCAGGATAAAGTAAAATTACATGCAAATTCGACTGAATATGCAAAAATAATAAGTCCTCTACAGATACATTTCGGATGGTCAATATACGATTCATGTCTTCTGTGACGCTTCCGAACATGCCTACAGTAGTGTTCTTTACTTATGCACAGTTCAAGCAATTCACATCATGTGCTGTCATTATCGACTTGCTTCAGTCAAAAATGTGACCTTACCTCACCTAGAACTTTTGTCAGCTTTGACTAATTACTTCTTTTTGTCGTGAAACGAATTTGAGCTCATTGTCAGCTGTGTTATGGACTCATTCAACCGTAACTTTGGGTTGGATACCCAAATAAATGGAAAACATTGGTCTGTAAATGAGTTACAGAAATTCAAAACCACTTTAACCCTGTACAATGGCGCCATTGCCCTGGAAAAGAAAATCCAGCAGACTGTTTGTCATGAGATGCAACAGCATCGCTGTTGAATTCGTCACACATTTGGTGGAATGGTCCACCTTGGCCCTGTAATTGATATTTCACGTTTTAGCAAGTAGAACCTCTCTTATCCAAGCCTCTATTAACCGAAACTCTCCGTTAACCGAAGTCGGTTTCAATTCTCTTTTTTTTTCCTATTATTATCTAAAATTTTCTCTAAACGAACATCCATTTTTAAATTTTTTCTCCCCACATTTCTTTTGCATGTCAGCTGTTTTTTCCAAACTACGAGTGCAGATAAATAGTTTGGAATTCCTTCTCACTAGCTCAATTCTTGGTATGAGTATACTCTCCCCTACTTTCAAGCGTTCCTGTTCTAAACAAAAACACATGTCATTTCGAAATTTGGAAGGTCATACTGCCGAGGCCCAGAACAATCAAATGTTATTGCACCGTCTGATTGTAAGCAAGTGCAAAGAATCACCTCTTTTGTAATCTCAAGAGCAGAGAAGTTTTCTTCACAGCAGAATTTGAAAAGGGGGAGGTCACTCTGTGTCACTTATCCTTTGTGAACCTATTCCAGGAAAAGGGAAAAGAAGGAAAACCCGTTTGCTGTTCTCTGTCGCGTTGGGCTGGGCAGCTGGCCAGAATTCGAAATTTCCCGGAAATTTCGTGCTAATCTGTGGGTTCTCTTTTTCTGCTCCTACATTTTCGATCAGAATTTTCTTGAGTGCTATCAGTGAAGTTGGTAGTTTTGACCTGCCGGGGGATCTGATAGAACTAACGCATTGTTTTTCTTATTTTTGAAACTCATGTTTTCTTCTTTATGATGGCTTCCATTAAGAGAAAAAGAATCGTATTAACCATACAGGAAAAATATGATATTGTAAGGAGACTAGAATCTGGTGAAGCTGTTACAAAACTTGCGAAAGAGTTTCACGTTGGTGTGTCAACCGTGAGCGAAATGAAAAGAAACTCGGAAAAAATTAAAAAGTGTTTTGCTGAGTTTGATATCACGAAAGGTGCCAAATTCCAAAAAACAATGAAATTAACCGATCATACAGATTTAGATGCGACTTTGTACAAATGGTTTGTGCAGAAAAGATGTGAAGGAATACCCCTATCTGGACCAATGATTCAAGAAAAAGCTTTGATTCTCAACTCGAAGCTTGGTGGTTCTGATGACTTCAAAGCCAGTAGTGGCTGGTTAGAGAAATTCAAAATTCGCCATGGTATAAGGCAACTCAATATCGAGGGGGAAAAATTGTCTGGAAATGTCGCAGCAGTTGATTCATTTGTTGCAAAGATTGAAGATTTGATAAGAGATGAGAATTTATCCCCAGATCAAATTTACAACTGCGATGAAACCGGACTGTATTGGAAGGCCCTTCCTGAAAAAACTTTAGCTGCGGTAAATGAAACTTCTGCTCCCGGAAGGAAACGAATGAAAGATAGGGTCACTGTTTTAGCCTGCTCCAACGCATCGGGTTCCCACAAGCTTGAACTAGCTGTTGTTGAGAAAAGTAAGAATCCGAGATGTTTTAAGAATGTAAACAGATCTGCTCTTCCTGTACACTATTTAAATCAAAAAAATGCTTGGATGGATTCCAATTTGTTTTCCAAATGGTTTTTTGATATTTTCGTGCCTGCAGTGAAATCTTGGCAAGAAAAAAAACATTTGAATGGAGCGCTTCTGTTATTCGACAACTGTCCAGCTCATCCAGAACATAACTCTTTAAAATCTGGTAACATCCGGTGTTTATTTTTGCCCCCCCAATACAACATCTCTGCTGCAGCCTATGGATCAGGGAGTCTTAGAATCTTTAAAACGACGTTACCGAGAGCAGTTTATCAGTTTATCAGAAAATTACTTTTTGAAGGAGATTCTGAATCTGGTGCAGTTTCAATAGTTGAGTTTTGGAAAACTATCACCATCAAAGACTGCATTTATATGATTAGTGACGCGTGGGAATTTTTGCCGCAATCGACACTAAGACGAAGTTGGAGAAAACTTTTGCCGAATTTTTCAAGTGGCACAGATGAAAATGCTACTGACATTGCAAAAGATATTGTTACTGAGTTTTCAAGCGTTTTCAGCACAATGAAAGGCTTTGAAAATTGTGGTGATAGAGAAATTACAGATTGGTTGAATTGTGACATGGAATGTGCAGGCTTCCAGTTGCTCAATGATGAGGACTTAATAGCAGAAGTCCGGAATTCTCCAAAAGAAGATGATGATGATGAAGATGAGAATGATTCTGGAACAAATAAGATAAGTAACAATGATGCATTTGAGAGTTTTGCAAAAGGAACAGTGTGATTCCTCTGAACTCATGATTTTAAGAAAACTTCGGGATAGAGCTGCACGGCAAAGGACGGCGAAATTGCACCAGATGAAACTTCCATTTAAACCATTGTAAATTTTGTTCCAGAAATAAATTAATTTTCATTTATAATTTTAATTTCTTTAACAGTAAAAATAGCCATAACAGTTGAACGACGACTCTACATATTAAACTAGATGATTATAGATGAATTCTCGATTATCCGAAGTTTTCGATTATCCGAAGTAGGTTCGGGTCCCAATTACTTCGGATAATCGAGGTTCTACTGTATTTTAAGTTGTTACATACCACTGCTTGGATAATGCGCTTCATAGCAAACTAGATCACCGATGAAAAAGAAAAATGAATTAATGCTCTAGAGTTGGAAAAAGCTCAACAGTATTGGATTTCTATAGTTCAGCAGGAATCTTTCCCTCGGGAACTTGAACTGTTAAAGCACGGAGAATCTATACCAGACACTTCAAAAATTGCCAAATTTGATCCATTCCTCGAAAATGGGCTAATACGACTTGGAGGACGATTACAATTCGCTCAACTTTCGGACTCTAAACAACATTCGTTGTTACTTGATGGTTCTCATCTCTTCACCTCGTTATTGATCTAGCATACACGTGTTCGTCTGCACCACCTTGGAGTTAGTACCGTTCTTTCTGAAATTCGTGACAAATATTGGATATTACAAAGAGAGGCCATCAAGAAGGTTTTACGAAAGTGCAAAATTTCAAGATTATCTGGTGCATTACAAATTGAAGCACCTTTGCCAGCAGACAGGATCCGTTCATCATCTACATCTCTGTCACTGGAATTGATTTTGCTGACCCTCTGTATGTTTGTCACCTTTTAACGACACAAAGGCCTATATTGCACTCTTCACTTGTACTACAACCCGAGCACTACACTTAGAAACTGTTTCAGATCTTTCGACTGATCGATTCCTTATGGCACTTCAACAATTTGTTTCCCGACGTGGGATTCCTCACACAATTTACTCTGATAATGCAGCCACCTTTCATGCTACCAACAAAGAACTTACCAATCTCTGGAATGTTCTCATCTCCTCCAAGGTTCAGCAATTTTATGCTCACAAGGGCATAAATTGGAAATTTACTGTAGCAAGGCGCCTTAGTGCGGAGGATGGTGGGAGTGGATGGTAGGATCTGTGAAATCATGTTTGAGGAAAATTCTCAGGAAAACCTGTTTAGATGAAGAAAGCTTACGAATAGTAATAATAGGTATAGAAGCTGCTCTCAACAGCCAGCCGACTATACAAGAAAACAGCGAAGAGGAATTTGATGAAATGCTGACACCCCCTCATTTTCTCATTGGACACAAAATTACTTCTATTCCATTTTCCCCAAACTGATTGACAGCAATTTAAGGAAGAGATGGTGGGAACAACAGAAAATTCAGGACCATTTCTGGAACAGATGGAGCAAAGAATATGCAGCGCCTCTTGTAGAATTTGGTTTGCAGCGCCAGCAGAGTACAACTCAACTCGACTGGCCAGTGCCAGTGTTGATGTTTTAAAAAGCCTGCACTCAGCAGTCGGCAGCTAGTCATTTTTCTCTTAACTTGTCATGCTGTAGTTTTACCTTTGAATGTCTTTTACCTGTTTTTAGTTCTTTACAATGCTCGTACTTTTTTAGTGTTTTAAAGATATTAAATTGGTTCTTGTTAAACAAATACTATGTGCTCTTTTTTCCCAACTCTGCAAATATCTCCTAGATTTAAGAAATTTCCATGAAGTGAAACACCGTACAATGAAGCCGCTGATTCGAATTGTGGTTCTTTTACAAGAAGACGTTCAACCAGGACATTTATGGAAGAAGGCAGTAGTGGAAGAACTCATTCCGGGACAAGACAAAAAAATTCGATCATATGTCTTAAGAAGTGGTCGTCAAGAAATCAGAAGACCAATACAACTGGTCTTCCCTCTGGAAATAGAACAGGGTGGGGAGGATGTGAAGATTGCTCTTGACCTCGAGACGAAGAAAGAATAACTGCTGGTGAGGCTGGAAACAAGACCACTCAACTCGTTTCGTGTCTGTGTTTATGCTTTGGAATAACGAAAATTGTGGTACGCATCTCTTCAAGTTTCATGTAAACACAATGAAACATATTTCCTTTTATTGTGTACTAGTGGTACCCGCACGGCTTTGCCCGTAATAGAAAAATTAAAAGATCTTTTGGTTCGCTGGTATATTTACAAATAATGTGTGGTGAATTTTCTCGCCAATTGGCTTGTACCCATGTTACAATTCCACATTACAATAATTTCGTATCTCGCCAATTGGCTTGTGCCCATGTTAAGGTTCCACGTTATGATAATTTCATAATTTACTCGTTCATCTTATGATAATTTTGTTCTTAAAATTGAAATAGAAAAAGAACCACATCGAATTTTTGAAAAATCGCTTCAAGATGCACACTCTCATGCTACAAACGAACTTTGTGCCAAATTTCATGAAAATTAGCCAAACAATCTAGGCGTTTCACAGAGATCCTGACAGACAGAGAGACTTTCAGATTTATTAGTAAAGATGTCTAAATACGACAAATATACGGCATCAACCCCAGGGGTTTCATAAACCCCTTTGAAAACTTTCTTGGCTCTCAGGAGGTCGGTATTGACCATTTTGGGGAAACCCTGTGTTCGACTAAAGTTTGTCAGAAACTTCAGTTTGGTACTTTCCAATTTCATTGCGTTAACTTTTTTTTCTGAACATGCATATTTTAATAATTCAATTTTTAAACAAATCTAAAGCTCTTACAGTCCTCTTTGGATTCAAACTGCAAAGAACCATCTGCATCTCTTGTTCCACATGTTTTTATTTTTTTATTTATTTGTTTTTTGCTTTAACTGTCGTTTTGCAATACTTATGAAAACATTCTTTCCTGTTCTAAGTAATTTAATTTTGAACCAGGTGCATCATGCTTCAATGGAAATTCTATCAACTATAAATCTTCATGACTCTGTTTTTTAGAAAGCCCAAATAGATAAACATAAATTTATGTAGTTTTTCCTATGAATGTTATGATCTATTTCTTCTTTCATACAAAATTTGAATCTGCAAAGTACTACGCATACCTGTATGTGTATGAATATGTGCTATATATGTATATATTTTTATGCCAGTGAATTTTTTTCCAGCAAAATGATGTTTCTTCTTTACCAAGAAGGTTTCCGAATCATCATTCATACATCTAATATTGTAGATAGTGATTGGGACCAAAAAACTCAAGGGTACTACTTTTCAGCTCTATTAATCAATTGAAAATTATTTGTTTGAATGTGTTTGAAGTTAGTGAATTGTTTATCAATTCATGTTTTTTTAAGCAATCTCTTTTTCTGAGAAAGAGAAAATAAAGCATTTTATTAATTTTTAAAAGTATATCTATTGGATGAACTTTGGCCAAGACTTTATGTGCTACAAGTAGTGTGGTATATTTTTGAGAGCTTCAAAATGAATTTAAAATTATGCATGTAGGAAAGCAATACCCGCCTATTTTAATTGAAATTGTTGTTATAGGTGTTGAATAAAAATGACAACAATAAACAAAAAGAAACATTTGCCTGTGAACAAAACAATGGATAAATGAAAAGAGAAGTATAGTAATCTCTCATAGATGCATCATCTCTTTTACTGGTTTTTCCCAGCTATGCAATGATTATCAAGCATCCGAACTAAAAGAACATAAAAATTAATATAGACCTAAAAATAATCACTCATTGTCTGGCGATCAAGAGTCTCCCTTTGATGACTAAATAAAACACTTTATCAGCTAGGTTTTAAAAAGCCTACCGGCCACAGATTATACTCAATTGACTTTTTTTAATGTGTCAGTTTTATTTTAACCTTCTTATTTTATGAAACGAAAACAATACCAATTTTTCAGATAGCATTCCATACTGCCAATGATAAGAAAATCATATGTGAATTCCACTTAAATTTGTTTTTAAAAAATTAATATTTGAATCAATATTAATTTTTAATTTTCCATTACTCAATCTTTTATAAATATTCATATGTATAACGTTGCAGTTAGATCTTATATGGCAATTTATTTTAAGTCTTAAATAAAGTGCTACTAGTGGTAAATAACTGGTTACTAAACTAAGAGTGTCTAACAGCCACTAGCAAAAAACTAAAAATTGGAATTTTCTTGTCTAAATTAATTCAAATTATATATATAAGTTCCATTTATGCATCACTGCCTCAGATTGTAAAGGTTACAAATGATATGTTTAACTCTGCATACAAGTTAAAACTATTATAATAATGTTAAAAATGAACAAATAGCAATGGAAAAGCAGACTTGTGTTTCAGGTTTACAAGAAACCTCTCTTTCAATGCAAAAAAGCTGAGCTTATTGACGAAAAAACATCTAACAATAGTTCAGTTGAATAGTTTATTTTAACTGATGCAAAAAAAAAAAAAAATGATTTTCACTTTTGAGGTAATGCCGTGAGGCATTAAAAAATCATTGGAATAAAATTGAATTGCATGTATGCATTTGTTTTACTTATGTCTTTTTTTGTCAGTTTCTTTTCCCAATGTGTAAGTGAAAGATTATTGTATGCTCATATTAATAATATTACCATCTGCAAAATATTTACAGTTTGATTAGATTTTTGAAACTGATACAATTTTTTTCCCAATATTTTAGCATGTGGGTTAGTCCTCTACTTAGGCCATTGCATAATGCTTCAGTGACTGAAGGTGAATCTCCTACTAATTTTAAATCTGATTTATTAGATTATATATCATCTTATGGAGCTCCAGAATTAGATGAATGGCGAGAAACAATTAAAAAGCATGATTTTTCTCCTATTAGGTAAACAGAGTTTTTGTATGCTATAATTTTTTCTACAGAAATATGAAAAACTGTTTATTACATTTGGGTTGTAAAAGATGTATCTGAATTAGTCATTAGTGATTGAAAAGAATAATAGTGAAAATGGCAAATTATAAACCTATCACGATTAACCTGCATATTTCAATAAAAATATGTACATTGGCATTAAAGCTGACTTCATAAATATTGCTGAAACCCCAGCAATATTTATGAAGACACATACTCACATGACTAGTCATGCATACCCAACTTTTTTTTTCATTGTGGTCAAGCTTTAAATTAGCATAATCTGATGAATTGTTATAGCACCTACAAGGCTTGAGTTTTTTTTTTTTTTTTGAACTGCAGATTATTGTTTAGTTTGTGATGTGGTGAATTTTATTTTAGTTGTTTTCAAGATTTCTTGAAATATTTTTCTGGTTACTTATTTTTTTATCTTAAGAAGGAAGAATGATTTTATTTATTTATTTTTAGTATTATTATTTTTAAATATCTTACTCAGTTACAAATAATTTTTTTAATCCAAGAATTGTAATTTTTTCGTTAACCTTTTTTACAAATACAGCCAAGTGTCATGCTTCACCTACTTTTAGCTCTATAGTACTTGGAAAGCCTTTAAGATAGAAATTTAAACTTCTATCTCTTTAATTTAGCCATTTGATCATATTATGTTGTGCAATGTTAGTTTTATTTACAGTATACTCCCGATTATCCGTGCTAATCACCAGGCGGCGTAGCACGGATAATCGAAAAACACGGATAATCCGAAAAATCATTTAAGGAATATGCAGGGTAACTATTTAAGGGGAAATTAGAAAAAACTATGTATATACTCACACAAACCAGGAACTTTTCTTCGAAATGTATTGATTAAAAAAAATTGGTGATACATTTTTGTTTTCTTTGTTTGTTCAAATTGTTGCATATGTCCGTACAAATTTTTCTTACTGCAATTATTTCTCCGTAATTGTAACTTCTTTCACTCATGTAATCCAATAAATGTTCCACAGATTGTAGAGCAGTAGAATGTAAAATTGTATTTTCTTCATGTTCTTCATCTTCGTTTTCGGTATCATCACTTGTGTTTGATTCAGTAACAAGTTCAATGATATTTTCGTCAGTTAGACATTAAAATCCTGATTCACATCCATCGCTTTTAAACCACTCTTCGACATTTTCAGCGTCAACTGATTCGAAACCTTCGATTTCTTTAACTTCCTCAATGATGTTACCGATATTATCGGTAACATCATCGAAGCTTTAGAAAAGTGTGATTCCGAAATGATGCACGGATAATCCGCACTCGGATGATCGGGAGTATACTGTATTTTCATTTTTTTAATTATTTTTATTCACCCCCCCTTTTTATGTATGATGCAAATATTTTATAGCATAAACATTTAAAGAATTTAAAAACATTTTTAGAGTCGTTTTAATTGGATCAGTTCCTGGTAGACATGTGGGCTCTAGAAAAACCTCTTTTGGCCATCTGAAAGTTCGAAAAGTAAGTTTTCTCATGTAAAAAGAACTGCATTCAGTTTGAGCATATGGTTTCCAATCTGTAGGGTGCACCTCCCTAGAAAGGCATAAAATGATTGTAGGAAGCATACAGCTGTTACCAAAATATCAATTTTAAATAGACAAAAAAACAAAAGAAAGGAAATCAGCGTCAGAGAACAGAAAATCGGCAAAATGTCATTGTTAGGGTATTGGAGTTTGAGCGTCCTCAGTAACTGTGATATCTTTTCAATGACACCTCGATTTGAAAGAATGTTAACCTCAAATACAACTCGAACCATTGCATTAATATATTGGTATTTCACTAAATAATATATTTTAAGCACTTATTTTTCTGTAATTTTGTACTATTTGTTAAATGTTGTAAAACTATCGATGCTTATAAAGCAGTTTAATCATAAATATATTTTGGTGCATAATATAAAATCTGATAGTTTTTTTTTTAAACCCATTAAATAAATTGTAAAATCCAGGTAGCATTTATAAAATTGGATTGTTATGAAAATTGAGGGGGGGGGGAGAGGGCTCAGAACAATTTCTTTATAAAAAGAGGGGGGAGGGGCAGTTATAAAATTTATTGGAAACCATTGTCTTAAGCTCTACAAAATATTATGCTGTGCTACATTATGTGCTTTTTGTGCTATTCTAATGTTTTCTTGATACTTATGTGCATTTTTTCAAATCACGAGGCAATTGATTTTATTTTTGCTAGTGCAAGGTTTTTTGTTCATCTGAAATCACGAGGCAATTGATTTTTTCCGAATTTTTTGCAACAGATCCTTAACAGTCAAGGTCCTTCCAAAGAAGTTTGTTCATCTGACTGGCCTTTAATTGCTCAGTTTTCCAGCATTGGATCTTTAGGAGCTTCCCCAGACCAATGGTTACTTTCCGAATTTGCTGCAAGTTTAGGAACAGTAAAAGATTCATCTGCATCAATGAAATCATCCTCTTTGAAACTTGTAAGTCTTGTGTTGATACTTTTTTTTCTGATTTATTAAAAATTGCTCTAAATAATTGAGTAAAAGAATAAATGAGCACTATTAGTTGCAATTTTCTTGCTCTCTTTTAATTTGCATATCAGATCTATATTTTTATTAAAATAAAAAATTTTGTTTTAAAAGCATATTTTAGGAATATAATTTTTAAAAGACAATGACATATTTATACGCATATTATATATTTTTGACTACCAGAGTAAATTTTTGACTAGACGCTTGCCTGGGTTGGCACATTTTGGGAAGCAACAAAATGTGACTTTAAAATTATGTATTAAGAGTTAAACAAAGTTATAAGAATAAAGTCTACTTCAGGTAAGCAGAGGTATATTTTAAAAAGTTTTCACTTTTTAAGTATTTAAAAGTATTTACAGGTTTTATAAAGTCTTGTGCTAATAAAAAAATAATAATAAAAAAAAAAAAAAAAAAAAACTTTAGAATTTATACATAATTCTTTTTTTACTTTGATCCTTTTCTTATCAAGGTTTTTTCCCCATTGTTACAATATTATTATTCGTTAAAGGCACTAATATCAGAAACTAAAAATAGCATATATGTATATACAGGGTGTGTATTTTAAGTAATAAGAATATTTTTGTCCTGACACGGCTATACACCAGAGGGTGCTCCAATTGGTTGGAGTCGGTAGTGGGGTCTTCGACCTTGATAACTCTCTGCTCGGCATTCGCCTGCTGGCTTTGGTTGAGGCAGGATCAGGCGTGACGTAAACGTCTTCAAAAAAGCGTGTGCAAGTTCAAAATGCAACAAAGCATTGAATAGCATTACCGCAATCAAATCTTGCATTCGCCTTGGAAAATTGGCTGCATCAACGCTAGAAATGAATCAGCAAGTGTATGGAAGGGAAAGCTTATCGCAAACTCAAGTTTTTAGAGGCCATTAGAGCGTGGAGGAGGAGCCCCGTGCAGTTCGCTTATCAACCGCGGAAAACGAGCAACATGTGCGACATTTGCTGAACACGGACTAACGTTTAAGTGTTTGCATGATTGCAGAACAGCTAGGAATGGATAAAATAGTTGTGCACAAAATCATCTTTGAGGATCTTGGGATGAGGAAGATTGGCGTCAAACTCGTGCTTCCTGGTTGCCGAGAACTTGACAAAAAATAGCATTGTAACAGTTCCACAGCGTCTCTACAGCCCTGACCTTGCATCAGCAGACTTTTTCCTCTTCGCCAAAGTAAAAACCGCTTTCAAAGCTTCAAAGGGCGCCACCACGGGACCCTGGATGGTGTCAAAAGGGCTTGCACGCATGCTCAGGAGGATGTTTTGGTTGGTGACTTCCAGGGAGCGCACAAAGCATGGAAACGTAGCCTGCAGAAGTGTGTTAATGCTCAAGGATCATATTTTGAAGACTACTAAAGTTATGTAGCAATATCTCTAATAAATTATTTTTTGTGGACTTATTCTCATTACTTAAAATACACACCCTGTATGAAAGAAAAAACTCACTGTGGCTCCCCAAAGGTGGCTTTTAAATTAAGAAACACTTTATATTTTAAATCTTTGCTATAGAAGTTCTTGAAAAAAGGTTGAAAACTTTAACCTTTCATTCAGATGGTAATTAAGAGTTTTTCTAAATGCTTAATGCATTTGGTGTAGGTTGATTACTATGGGTAAAGCATATGTGCCCCAACATTGTTATAGTGGAAAAGTTATTACTTGGTATCATAAAGGTCATGGGCACATCCAGAGGGGGCAAGGGACCTTGCCCGCCCTCCTTCTGAAGTAAAAAATATTTTTAAGAAAAACTTTTAAATTGACATGTGTTTCAATTGCTAAAATTATCAATGAGTTCGACTGTAGTAACTTTGTTACCGGGTCTGAAAGTGTATAAGTGGACTCTCTCTTTTCTGAACACTCATGGGACTAAACAAAAGTTCTGACTATGGGGGTGTTCATTATATAGGGAGACTGGATAATGCATGTATATGTATTCTATTGCATTAGTGGACTATTTTCAGTACTTTGCCCAGTGAAATATACCAGTAACTGAGGTAGAGGTGTTGAAATTTGGATCGATTGCTAGTGCAATGTCTAGTTCAACTCGATAGGATCTAAACTCTTGCATTTATTTGTTTTATTTTTAGTTTAAAAGTTTAATGTAGCATTCAACACTAAAATTTACAATACAGCTATCGGTACAATACCCGAAATAAAAAGTTATTTTTATCTGTTTTTGCATTGTGCATCCCCTCATTAAAGGTATGTGCTATCAACCAAGTGAAAATGTTTCCGGGTGATTCTCGGCTGCATTTTGCTTAAATGGTAATCATACTTTAAAGGTCTTGAAAACAACTTGATACAATGGTTGGATTCTTGAAATATAGTTTATTGGTAGAAACTTCAGTCCCATATTGCTCAGCTGAATGATTTCATGTGATGCAGTAATATCCAGGAAAATAATTTTTCTTCTTCCTCTATCCATTTTCTCTTTAATGCCATTCAATCAGTCTTAAAATCTTGAATGCATTTTAGGCTTTCCAATTAGATTCATAGGAATTCCCAAGGACAGACATGTTCAATATATAGAGAGGTAATAATTAAACGAGATTGTAAACGAGATTGAAAATAGCGTTCATATTACAGGGTGTTCAGAGTACAGAGAGGGAAGCTTATGTTAAGTCTATGGAGTTTCGCCGGGATCATAGATCTTAAAATAGAATAGATGTGCCTTCTCCCCACTTTTCTCCTCAGATCACGCGTCAACATCACCCGTTGGACATCACGTGATCAAGGGACTCCCCTCACAAGAAACTGTTTCCCTTATCGAAGAGAATCACTTTGCGCCACGATCATTTGCACAATTAAGGGAAATTAAAGCATTTAACCCATGGGTTAAATGCTTTAAGCATGGGTTAACCCCCCCCCCTTTAAGCATGGGTTAAATTAAAGCATTTTACCCATTATTAAAGAAAAACGGAATACTCTGTCCCTCACGTAACATCTCATATTTTTCACTAAAAGTAATAATTAAAAAAGGTAACTTTTTTTTTCATTAAGAAATCGCAAATGCATTTGTTGTACTTTTGCAAGAAATGTTCTTTGTTACCTTTTTAAGTTATTACTTTTTAATAAAATGCGGGAGAAAATGACAGCTTTTTCATGGAATGGTCCATTAGATATTTTCCCATCATAACTTTTGAAGCAGGCGCACAAGCTATTTAAACTTTTATTCAAGTGCTTTAAATACTGAGTAGAAAAAGACGTCTTCAAAAATCTTAAACAAAAATTGACCTTATAAATTTTCTTTTATTTCAATCAAATTTTTCAAATACAGAAAAATAGTTTCAATGCGTGCTTTTTCCCACAACTTTTGAAGCCAGTGCAACAATTTAACATAAAACCCGATCTAAAACCATAAACCAATTAGAAATACAAATGTAAATAGTATCGAATATCAACTCAATTAAATAATATTCTAATATTCGCATGCGTTTCACACCAACACTATATTAGCCAAACCAATAATTTTGGTTTGTTCCTAATTTTTAAGCAACTTCAGTGTTTTTTTTTTAAGTACTCAGAAAATAAATTATTTGCAATTATAAACTACATGAATGGTCATTTGACTTCCGCACCCTCCCCCATTTTTCTTTTCTTCTTTTTTTTCGTCCCACTGACTATGATAATTTTGACAATTTAAACTCGAGGGTGAAGAAAACTAGTGATTATTGTCTCTTAACGATATTAATTTTGTTACTTTCCTACTTATTGGTCTTTGTGAATTATTTTCATTGTTTGAATTGACTGCGCGATACATTCTAACGCTTAAATAGTTAGTAACGATTAATTTTATAAACTTTTTAACGAGAAAATCTGCTGCTTCTGTTTCCAACATATGCTTATTTAAACTTAGAAAAACGGAATTCGAAATTTTTCGCATAACTCTTGTGGTCTCATAAGTAACATTATATTTTTGTGTTTTACTCCCAAAACTTTTTCACATTCTCGCTCAGTTGTTCTTCACAAATGTACATATTTCAATGGCTGCAATCTTGCAATAAGTTATCATATTTGAATGTGTCCCAAAATTCTTAAATTTTATTAGGTCTATTTTTTTATTTGTTGTAGTTAAGACTGCATTGCAGTCGTCGCAGTTCACAACAGAGTGCACTTGTCGGACAAAAAATCCAGCGTAGTCAGAAACATCATTAATATACTGCGTCATGTTAATTGAGATGATTTCTGAATTTTCCAAATCGTCGTCAAAGGAATTGGAAGAAAAGGTTTTCTTTCAAAGCATTTTTGTTACGCTTCCTATTTAATCGTAGCATTTGAAGGTTGTCAAAATCAGCGCAATTTGAAGAACTGGACTCTTTAATTTCCGTATGAATGAATAATCTTTTTTTCGCACTTCGAAATTATCCGACGATTATTGTTGAATCCCCACTCACATCCTGATCGCATTGAAAAAAGTTTCAAGGTGATCCTGAGTAAGCTTATAAGTCATTACACAGTTTAAAACTGGAATTCGGGCACCTACATACTTTTCATATGTTCCCAGCACACTTTTCATAGAAATTAGGAAACCTAAAAATCCAGTTTTTCGCGGACATACTATAACTAATTTTCCATCGCTTGTTTTTAGTGATTTAATATAATGCTCGATATCTATAGTAAATTGCTTAAAATATTCTTAATTTTGACTCTGCATGAGGACTTTTTTTGCCTTTAGCAGAAAGAAAGATTTCTGTTACTCACTATGTCTTTATTTTTTAATAAAATTCATCAAACCCTCTTTCGCTAGAAAATCTCAGATTCACACATATAGAGATTTCTCACATAAGTATAATGAAAATCTTCAGACAATCCTAGACTTTTAACGACGCTTCGCATTGTTATATCACTGCTGCCCGAGAAGAGGGAGACACGATGTCCCTTGATCACGTGATTCTCGGAAGAATCATGATGACCCCACTTTCTCCGGGCGAAATACGCTTCGCTGTAGGAGGAAGGCCTATCTATCCCTTTTAAAGATCTATGGCCGGGACTGTCAAAATGTGTTCAGAATATCGGGGTGTTCACATTAGAGTGTTCAGATTGAGGGAGTCCACTGTACTGCCGTGTGCATTTAAACGGCAGTATCTGCAGAATTGAGTTTTTGAGATATTTAATGAAACGTGTTTTGGATTTAATACTAACAATCGGGAAATGTTGGAATTAGACGTCTTTTTTGCTCTTTTTTTTTCAGAGGAAACCAAATAAGCGAGCTTGTACAATAAAGATAACGTACAATAGATGACAAAAATGCAAAAAAGTGAAAAATGAAAAATTTGCAGTTACTGCCCTTTACCTGCACATGGCAGTGTACATCTTCTATGGGAGCCCATTAAAAGGGGAGAATTATTGGTGTTAAATTAGGTTAATACCACTATCATTTCAAATTACTTTGCTTCCAAAATTGGTGAGGGGGGGGGAGCAAAGGCAAGTCTGCTAATTTCCCAAATGGTGGGCCTGCCCAGGAGCATGCCAAACTTCAATTTTTGGGGGGACAAAAACTCTCAATTTAACGAATGGAACTCCTACTTTTGTCGATCGTCAGACAAAATTTGCCAAATAAGGAAAAATGTTTTAAGTCACCTAGTATGTTTTCAACTTTTAATGCAGACGAAAAGTTTTGTTACATGCCATAAACATAGAGTTACAATACTTTTATACCTCAGCTTTCCATATTTAAGATTCTCTCAAACCTTAATTATTTTATATTTTTATTGAATCTTGCTTTTTTTAAGACTATGACAATCTGAAAGGGCAAACATAATTGCTGAGAGAAAACCAAATATATATGTCTCAGCCTGCAGATGAAAAACCTTTAGATAAAAAAGCATCCAAACTTTATATTTATCTTCTATTCTGATTCTAGTATTCATCTTACTTAACAAATAGGATCCAGTTTTTTTTTCTTAATGTGTGTGTACAAAAGTTTGATGCAAATATGTTGAATCATAGACATGGGAACCGGTTCGCTCCCGCTCACTTAACTAGATGGATCATCCTGTGGTAGAAAAGTGATTCCTTTTCAACCAACAATCGTCCGCCATTTTGTGGGCAAGAACTTCCCACCGCACATCCTATAAGCTTACTATCGGTTCGTATTCCGCAATTTTTGCGGGGATTTTTTAGTTTTAAAGTACCACTTTCAATGAAACATCTTACTTTTTGGAAAAAAGATGTCTCAAAATAATTTTCTCTTGGAAATTCGCTGTTGGAAGTAATTTCAGAACAGAAAATAGATTTCGCATCTTCCTAATTTGTAACTAATTTTTAATTTAGCTTTATGTGAAACATTAAAGTATATACCTTTCTTGTCAACGATAAACTAAATTATGGTTTTGTGGATTCTGGGTAAGTCAGTTTGAATCGCTAGAGGCCATTCATTAATTACGTAAAGATTATTTTGACAACTTTTGACCCCCCTCCCCCCATGTAAGGGTAAGTAAGATTTTTCACCCCCACCCCCTTATCTTACTTAAAATTCCATTTCGATTTTCAAAATAATAAAATAAAAAATCTTACATTGCTCGAATCGTTATTATTTTTTTTTAACCTTTTGGTGTAAAAAAATATTTACTAAAAGGATTCCAGACTGAATGTTTTTTCGACAACTATTTTTTGTATACAACGCAGTACGAATTAAAAAAAGACATGCCATACACAGTGAGATTCTTTTATTATATTTTACACTATTCATTCTATGAAAAGCAAATAAAAACAGCTCATCCTCTATGTTTTTACTTTCCCGAATTAAGTAAAATATGATCCCTGCAACACCATTTGATCGCGCAATTTCTAATACAGAATATCGACTTGAAAAATATTACGTAACGGTCTGTCCCCTCCCCCCCCAGTAAGGGTATGTAGAGATTTTTTTCAACCCCCCTCCCCCTTGAGACCCTTACGTAATTAGTGAATGGTCCCACGAGCATTTTTTTTAGGCTGCATCTCGCATCATATATGAATTCTTGAAGCTTTTTAAATGAAGGGCTTTTAAATTAACATGCACATATCTGTGAAATTTACCGTATGAAATTTTCAATTCGTAGGCAAATTGATATGTATTCTTGGTTGGTAATAAATTATAAAATGTAAAATTGATATTTCATGGGTTTTGAAATCACGATAGCAATGATTTATTACTAGCAATCAGTTGAATCAGTGGCGGATTTACTGGGGGGGGGGGGGGGGGGACCGCCCCTTCTGTGAAAGTCATTTTATAATACTAATAATATTGAATTGAAGGAATTACTAGCAATCGCTAATAATTTCAATCAAGTACATTCCACAAATTTGCTTAAAATTAAGTTTATACAGTTAGTGTTGTTGAGGATGGATAGAGTTACCCACTTTTTGATTTGTACCTAAGCTCGCCACTCCCCCCCCCCTTTTTTTTTTTTTTGAACTTTAATAATTTTTATGTTCTTTTAAGTGCTTTTAAACCTTTTTCTTCTGTGGACTACACCATAATGGTATGATAATACATTGCTATGACTTAGAACAGTGGGGGGAGATAGCCCCCAAAGGGGACATTTGACACTTCAAGCGAAAGATAATTTCGTGAGCGTCGATTAGTATTTAAAAGACAGGATAAAGGGGGGGGGGGTGCAATTGACTCCTTGTCCCCTCCCCCACATGACGGGTTTGGGGGGAGGAATGACTTTTACGGTTTTCAACCGCCGCCCCTCTAATAGACTGTAAATCCGCCCCTGATCAGAGCAGTTAAATTTACAAAATATTTTTAATGAAAAAAAATAACTTAAGGTGCATTAGGTTTGTAAATCCCCACAGTCACTTTCTGATCAGAATCAATAATGAATGTTACACAATAAACTATCATAAATCACAAATATGAACAACTTGCAATGAAATTGTTGGTGAAACACAAACAGTTGCTATTAATTCCCTATTACAGCGCTCCCCCCATGCGGGGCCCCTGCTCTTAGATTTCAGGGGGGGGGGTCCAAAATCTCCTTAATTTATCATGCTAATAAAAAATAAATAATGTTTTCCCTCAGAATCTAAGAGTACACAGATGTCTTTGATATTTTTGTGAAAACAAAGACAAGGAAAAAACTGTTCATTTGTTGATAAAATTCCCCTTAAAAAATTGATCTCTTTGCAAATCTCAAAACCACTCCAAGTTTAATATGTATTTACTCTTAAAAGTTATATCATAAATGCCTTTGATATTTACGGTAAATAGGCAAAGTTTAACCCCATCTTATTAATTATCGTATACTATATCTCTTCTACTTTTTAAACATTGTGATATGGGGTTACCACCAAATTTAGCATGGTTGTGTTAATACGCAAGTATCGAAATATTTTATAGCTTCAGAATAAAGCAGAAATATAGGAGGTGGGGTGTCTTCAAAAATCATAGTAGGGCCCTAGGAGAGCCCTGAAATACAAATGAACCCCATGTCCAATCTCAAAATGATCGGGCTTTGGCGCTCCCCAACATTTTTGTACCTAAGAGCACATACTAGAATATTGGTCATATTGCAGGCACCATTAATTTTTTCAAGATGTTACTAAAGAGGTGAACATAACAAAGATATGTACACACAATCTGTGAAATGAAAAGTAATTTTTAGGTAATTTCAAAAAAAAAAAAAAAAATGATTAAAACAATCTTAAATCAAAATGATTAAAAAAATCTTAAAAATCAACTATACCAAGTTTAAAACATAAAATGCAAAAATTTCAAAGTCAACATGATAGAAATGCATTTTTTTTGGTCATTATTTCGTAATTAGACGAGCGGGATAAATTTACAGGGTAGTAAGCTGTCATCATGGTGCTCACCTGTACTGCCATGGGAAGAATAGCTAGGCCCAATCTGCAAACTCTGCCCTCCCCCACCCCACCCCGCCCTGCAAAACATCACCAGGGCCCTAACACTAATTTTTGATTGATCTAAAAGTCTTATGTTCTCAAAAATGTAAATCAAATAGAATTTTTCGAGTGACACCTGGCTGCCTGTGTGTTATACATAATTAGATAATAAGTTCTTTTTCCAAGAGTCAATTTTTTCGACGCCTAAAGGTATGTTTGAGTTTTATCGCCAAAAACCCTAAGAAAAAAAAACCCCTAAGAAAAGAACCAACAGTTCCAGCACCGATTTCTTTGCCCACCAAATGGCGGCCGAGACTAGTTCCAAAGGAATCATTTTTCTCCGCGAAGTTCCGTAGAATGATCTATCTAGTTAAGTGAGTACTAGCGAACCGGTTCCCATGTCTATGTGTTCAATGTTTGATTATGTAAAAACTTTTTATAGCCAATGAAATATGGGGCAATGAGAAGCAAATGGATGTAAATGGACTTTTTAAAGTTTCTTATAAAACAGGTTTAAAATACAGATCCTAGGTAGGCTTTCATTGATTTTTTTTTCTAGATCCTGCTGTATATCAGCACCCACCAGAGCTACTAGTACCGTCTCTTGCCCCAAAGCAGAAGAGAGGTTTTCTTATTATTCGTACTGATTATCTCCAAAATTTTAATTTTGTCACTTGCATCCCTCTTTGCTTCTCACTGCCTCATATGACCTTTAATAAAAAAAATTAAACATTATTTATTTTATATTACTTTTCTGCACAAAGATATTTATTTGTTTTTTTATGACCTTTAATGTTTAAATTAATGTATCTTTGTTCTTAAACTGATTTTTTTATTTAAGACTGAATTTAAAATACAATTCATTACTTAGGTTTATCCAAGTGTAGAAAATGTCCGTAAAAGCTTAGAAGGGTACCCTGCTGGTGCATCTCTCCCATACAGCATTAAGGTTGCTCAGAAGCAACAATATTTAAGGAACTTTTTGCAGTATGTTAAAACTAATTTTTTTCTGTTTACCACGATTGTTTTTTGCTTTTGTATAAAAATTTTATAATAGTGTAATGCATAATTACGAAATATTCTAATTAAAATAAAAGTTTTATTTACTTCGTTATTTTTTTATTTTTCCTACAGGATACTTAAATGAATGCTTAGTAAAATTCAGGAGATTTAAATTAACTACATATTTTGAAGGGATGGCAGGGGGGGGGGGAGTTTTATGAGCTTTATTTTCTTTTATTGCCATTTTTTACTTTCTATATTATTCTTTGTTGGGAGCATTTTTTTTTTAAACTTTATAACATTCTGGTCATTTAAAAGAAAATAAAATGCATTGGAAATGACTTTAGTCATTGTGACCATTAGTTTGTTTTTAGAACTGATAAAAAGGTAGTTTACCTTAAAAAGTTCAGAAAATTTGTGTTTGTTTATCTGTGTTTTACTAAACATGTCAAAATAATGTTTTGTAATACTTATTCATCATGAAGTAAATGTAAATGATTTTATTTTTTTTTAACATTTTAGAAAATAATTTTTTTCTTTAAACATTTAACTACAGGATGAAATAATAAAGCTCATCGTGTAATAAGCCACAAACATTGCACCTGATTGTTGTTGAAAAAAGTTTGATAAATTTATAGCCGTGTATGGCAAGGTTTGATTATTTTAGAACCAGAATGGTAAAATGACAGCTAAATAAAGCACAATTAGTATTTTTAAAGCAAACTTTTTATTATATTCCTGAAAACATTTCATACACAGAAACAGTTACACTTTTATGTGTATGTATTGCTTTCATCATAGTCATCATCAAGTACTTCTCAAACTTGGAGATGATTGCAATGATACACTAGTACCAAATTCATTCTATCAAAGCCAAGCATATCCTAGGAAAGGCTCTATTTAAATCTTTTTTGGAGATTATGTCCCTTTATTTCCTTTAAAGTCGAAACACTTATGAAATGACCAGATTAAAATAAATATACAGATAGTCGTGTTCTGTAATCTGAGTTGCTTTGGACCCATACCAACCCAGATTACTGAAAACTCAGACCATGTGGGCTATGCAGTAAAATCAAAGAGAAACACTAATGTTTATACGTAACATAAAATTGAGAGACAAAAGTGTGGAAAAAGGAAGCAAGCGCACTGATTTGTTAGTATAAAAATGTATTTTAAATTTTTGAGGAAAACACAATAAGAATCTCATGTAAAAAATAATAATAATAACCACTTTTCTACAAAAATTCCACTTAAGTAATCATTGGGTGTTAAATCTCTGGCACTCCGTTTTTTTATTTTTTGCACATTTTCTAGTCCTGTGCTACTGCTCCAGCAGTTAATTCTTTTATACATTTTTTTAAAACTTTCTCTTGGGTGGGGAGGGGGGAGGAGATACAGTAATGAGGTTCCTCAGATTAAATGGAGCTTGGAGTAACAAGCCTTGAGATAGCTAGACTGTGCTGTATATATTGGGTTAATGCAAAAGTTCCACCCATTTTTACTACTCTCAAAGAGCAAATAAATGTAAAAGGACGAGTGCCTGTTATTGCTCATAATCTTCATTGCTATTTATGACCTCTTGTGATCTTCCTTCTAGGAGATGAATCCTACAGCTGTAAAATTCGATCAGTTTCGAGCCAAAAAAATCTTTGAAGGCAGTTTTCACAGCATCAAGATCATCAAAGGTTTTCTGACTGAAGAAATAAGTTAACGCCAAAAAAGTTGATAGTTGGTGCCAAGTCAGGAAAATACGGAGGGTGGAAAAGCCTCCCAACCAAGGGCGCACATATAGGGAGGCTCAAGCCCCCCCCCCTTAGAAATGAGAACTTCCTTGCTTGTAATGCTTTTTTCTTTGCAAAAAAATACAAAAATTACTTTTCCAGCCATTAATGAATAAGTTATTAAAAATGTCAAATTTTAATATCACTAATCTGTACTGAAATCTGTTTCCATGGGGAAAATATTCTGCTAAACAATGGGGAAAATTTTTGAGCCCCCGCCCCTAAAAATTTTGCATATGGGCGCCCTTGCTCCCAACTAAAGCCCAGTAACCTTTAGGGAATGATGACTGCTGCATGTGGTCTGGTGTTTTCTTGATGAAGGATAACACCTCAATCATTGATGAGACCTAACCTCTTTGCGTCCAATATTGAATGCAACCTAACTGTAGATAGTAGAAGTCAGCATTGATGGTTTGGCTGAGTAGCAGGCTGTCCCAGTGAATTATTTTCTGTCCATCACACTCAATAACGCCTTATTTGGATAAAGTTTAGCTTTCAATGTCAATCCGGGCAGATCAGAGGAGCAACACACAGTCCTATGACACTTCACTTTATAACCCACACATAACCCACTTCTTATCTCCTGTCACAATCATTTCAAAAATAGGTTGTTTTTATACCGGAAAAGCAAGTGAACACAGGTATTGATTTGGTCATCCCATTGATCAACTGTCAGGTGATGTAAAACCCAATGATCCTACTTTGTTGTAAACTTAACCAGCCGTCTCTCGGCCATTTTCCCGTGTACGTTGAAGGAATCCCTTGCAAGGTTGGGTGTGGGTTGTTCTTTATGGCTTGGTCAATATCATCTTCTCCAATGTGTAATGAGCATACACTACTTTAACTTGACAGACAATGCAACAAATTGCAGCTGATGTACTCCTTTTTATCAAACTCTAAAACAAACAATGTCTTATTTGCTCCTTCTTGCTTTCCAAGTTACACCTAGAGATTTTTTTTTTTTTTTGAGATGATTAATTTTGTGAGACATGATGCATTTATATGTTAGGCATCCACTCTTTTGATTGGCTAACGATTTTAGGACATATGTGATGTCCATTAAATTGCAAATTTGCATATCCAAAAGCAGAAGAACTTTTGCGTTCATCCAATATAATACATATTGTTATTTTAGTGGTTACAGCTGAATCATTTTTGCATAATGTTTTAAGAAATACATGTTTGATGCTATAAATTTAAAGTTATTTCTTAGCTATTTTCATAGTAAATTTTAATTTAATTTCAGTTTAAAATACTCATAATATTTTAATCTTAATTTTAGCCAGTGGAAAAGTGATAAATTGGGTCGTACTGAAGCTTCGCCGCATATCAAAACATATATCCGTGTATCACCTGATAATGCTAAAATTGCATGGTTTCTTCTTACTAGGTAAGAATCAGCCTACAAAAGTTACCACTAAACTGCACCAAATACAATATTTGCCAATTACGAATGCCAAATATTTAGTTGAATACTGAATATCTGGTTGAAATGTTTTAACTAATATTTCTATTTTTTGTAAAATGTGAATTCATTTCCAATATTGTCCTAAATTAAACTACATTCAAAGTATAATGAGAAATTTAAACTAAATAAAAAATAAATTAATAATCCTAAAAGCAAAAAGAAATTAATACAGTAAATGACTGATTTAGTTTTATGTTTATCTGAAATTTATAATTAGTTTCTTTCTTGATATATGATTGACAACTGACATAATCATAGTAAAATGTAATGTTATGCATAAAGAATCTTCTAGGACATCTAATACTCTTTTGCCTTAACTTACTGTTATTAAACTTTGATTACAATGATTAATTGAATTTGCTCATTTTTAAACAATATTTAGTGGTTCATATGATGTAAAACTTAAGAAATTAAAATACTACAATATTTGCTATCCAAGTTTTTCTTTTTGTATACATTATTAATCACCGTTTTAATGATTAGTGAAATTATCTTTTTTTCCCAACTGCATATTTTTCAAATAAATTGCAATACTTTACATATTTATGACTACTTAATTTTTTCCCCGATTATGGTTTCATTTTTAAATGAATTTAATAGTAAAGTGAATATAATGTGGTCCTAAGATTTCAGAACAATTAAAAAACAGCAAGCATTTAATTAATAATTCTTTTCACTTACATTTAAATTACTTTGAATGTAATTATATTAGTTGTACTATGGTACTATACTATGAAGTTCATTCATTGCGTTAAAATATATGTGTTTGTTTATCAATTTTCAGATATTTAAATTTATTGCCAAATATTAAAATCAGCCGAACTGCATATTCAGTTTGTGTGGTGAATAGGCAGTGTACTGAATATTGAACGAATATTCGGTGCTTCTCTACTTATCTCCTTAAACATCATGCCTTAAATGGTGTGAAAGTTTAACAATACTCAGTATTCTAGTTTTTTGTTTTTTTAATGATTTTATGTATGTTAAGTGGCAATTCTAGATCATAAAAAAATCTTTAAAGGTATGATACAAATGTACAGTTATAAGCTTGAATTTTCTCCTTTTTTTCAGCAGAAACATTTTGACTATTTTTAGGGAGAGATGTGTATTTTTTTAATTTCAGAAAGACCATCTTTCTTAATAAACTTAAAACTTGCGTGTGAGACACAATCTGAAGGTAGCAATTGAAAAAATCAATGTTCAATGCAACATAAATAAAATAAAATGTTGATGTATTTAAAAATTTTTTTAAATATTTTTATGGATTACCCTTTTTTAAATGCATACTGCACATAGATATGACCCCCCCCCCCTTTTTTTTGGATGAAAGCTATTTAAATAAAATTTTATTTGGAAGTAAACAAAGGATTTTTACCAAAAATAATTTTTTTTTAATGAACAACCTATGAAGGTCTTAGAAACAATGTATTTTAAATGTCGTCGCTTGTGGTTTTTAATGTCGCTACCCCTCCCACATGCAATTTTGTTCATATTTTGTGCATTTTTGTTAAGTGCAGTTTTGACAAATCAATTGTTTCGCTCTTAAATAAAAAATTCTTTTTGGCTCTTAGAAAACCATACTTCTGTGTGAAATTTACTGAATATATTAACTCAACTTTTTGCTAACCTCTTGTGTGCAATTCATATTTATTTATTTTTGCATAAAAACTTAATTCTTTTAGTGCTAATCTCTCAAAGGCTGCATGGGGTACTTTGGAGAAAAAAGGAGCTCAATTTATGATTAGATCCTATGAACTAGGCGTCATGTTTCTTCCAAAATATTTTGTAAGTATTTCAAACATGTTGATTTTTATTAATTTTCATTTTGCTATTTGTTCCTAAAATTTGAGAGTATGCGTAAAAGTTTATGATAAAATAATAGTTTTTGCCGACAACGGGAGAGAAAAACAACATGCATATTCCATCAAAATATTTCCACTTTCCTATAAAATTTCTTCTCCTTTTCCCCATTACAAAAAAAAAAAAGGGATAGTGCAGTTGAGATTTAAATAAAATAACACAAAGAAATATACACATTTTAGACGATAATGAATTAATAAAAATTGAATGTAAAACAGGATAGACAATAGAGATGAGTTCGGGCTCATTTTTGAGAGCCCGGGCCCGCCTGAGCCCGAAAATTTGTAACCGAGCCCAAATGATATTGTCTTGGACCAAAATCCGAGCCCGCCCGAGTGCGAAGGAAACTTTCTTGTATCAAAAACTAAGCCTTCTACAGTCGAACATGATCTCTCTGTTAATGAAAAATGTTACGTCAAATGTTCTTCATTTACAGAAGTTTCTAAATTTTCTTAAAATGCTCCGCTTCAAATGCATTACTGTATGACATATTGCAATAGTAATCGCCAAAAAAACATTATAAATAAGCGTTAATTTTTTTAATTTTTGGAGGGGGGGGGGGGTAAATTTGACATTGATTGAACTGATTTAAATGTTCTTTTCATTTTTTCACAGTGGGAAAATGTTTATTTGCTTTGAATTTGTATGGAGATTGGCAATTGAATATGTGTGCTTGAGCCCGAGCCCGAAACCTATTTTCGGTTTTAGAACCCGAGCCCGCTTTAGGCCCGGGCTGAGCCCGTCTCATCTCTAATAGACAAGTGGGGAAGGGGGGGGGGAAATGTGTTCCCGAAAGATCTTCACCAAGCTATCTACTACTATGGACTTTTTCAAAAAATAATGTATTCAAAAAATGTGGCAAAATAAAGATTTCGTAACTCAATTTGTAAGTTACTTTTTATAGTTTTCATACCTACTTGAAATTAATTACAGAACTATTTTGTCTTGCATTCATCCTATTTCAAAACTTTTACCAATAACATTAACTATTCCCTTTATATAACTATTGATTTATTATTATGATCCCATTCTAAGACAAATGTTGTCAATTTAGAAAGGTAAAGAAAAGTTCCCTGCTTAATCAAATGCCCAGCTTAATCAAATAATATTTCTTAGAATCGGCGATGTTCGATTAAGTGGGGCTGACAGTATATATATATATTAGGGTGTCCCAAAAAAATGAAAGTCGTTTTTTTTTTTTTTAACGCATACCCTCTTATTTTTTTCCTTTTATGTCAAAACTGTTGCAAAACAAGTTTCATGCAATTTGAAGCACGGTAACCCGTGCCGACTTGCGCCTAAACGTCTAAATAGCACATATCTCTAAGCAAGCGAGCGCTGGCGACGCAATACTTTGCGAAGCTCAAAACAGCCGTAAATGGTGCACAGAAGACAAATCAAAACAGAAAAACAGATGTTGGGGGCTTGTCCGTGGCAATGTGGAAACCGTCAAAAGAGTCAGTACGAATACACTCCGGTCAGCGAGCGCAGTATAGTTCTTCCATAGTGAACGAAACATGGCAGTGGAATTGCGTAGTTCGAAAAAAGAGATATTTTTGATAGGAGTCGTAAAACATCAAATTACGGGCTCAAAACTTCCCTCTAACGGACAAGTTCTGTCTGTTTTATTTTATAACATTCGAGAAGTGAACTTAACCATCAGTGAAAGTGCAAATCTCGCTATTCGGGAGTGCATCATTTTTTGGGAAAAGGCATGCATTCCCACCAAATCGTTGCCAAATTGTGTGAATAAACTTAAAAACCTGTATCAAATTTGGAGAGACTTACAAAAAAAATGCAAAGAAACATCAAGTATTCAGGCGACGCCAACAAGAATTTGTGAGTAATTTAAACAATTTATTCGATATCGCACATGCTGATGCCTTTCAGCTAATCAAAATAGAGGAAGATCGGATTTTCTTACAACTCCAAAGAGAGCCCGGGCGACGTGGTCACTTAGGTGGAGTGGATAAAAAACTGACTGACAAAGAGGAAAGGGCTCGACTTCGAGCTGTCAAAGAAGAAAATAGACGCATGAAATACGATTCCACTTCAACATCCTCGGAACTGTATGAACCAATACAAGAAGATACCTCTTCGAGTTCTAGTGAAAATATATATTCAGAAGATTTCCCTAAAACATATAAATCAGTACCTGGAACGAATATATCAGAATCCGGAACAAGTATATCAGAACCTGGAACAAATGTACCAGAGCCTGGAACAAGTATATCAGAACCAGAAACAAATAAATCAGCACCTGGAACAAGTAAATATGTAATGAGGAGAGATTTTAATACTCCAGAGTTAGTTGCTGCATTGGATAGGTGTCAGTTAAGTACACGAGATTCTGTGTTTATTCTGGAAGCTACTATTGACGCACTTGGGTGTAACATAGATGAATTTTCGATAAGTAAATCTTCAATTCAGAGAATTCGAACTGAAAAGCGGAAGGAGCGCGCGGAAAAAATAAAAATTGATTTTCAATTCGAGGTACCGGATGTAGTGACTTTACATTGGGATGGGAAACTGTTGCCTGCTTTGAGTGCTCAAAAATCAAAAGAAGATCGCTTACCTATAGTTATTTCATATGGATGTAAGGAACAACTCATTGCTGTGCCTAAACTAGATAATTCTACAGGAAAAGAACAGGCACAGGCTGTTTGGAAGGCAGTTTTAGATTGGAATCTCGAAGATAAAGTTCAAATTCTCTGTTGCGATACTACAGCTTCCAATACGGGTCGTTTTAATGGTGCTTGCGCTCTTCTTGAGCAAAAATTTGATAGAGAAATGCTTTTCTTTGCTTGCCGCCATCATATATATGAACTGGTATTAAAGGCAGTATTCGAAGTGAAAATTAAACAAGTCACAACAAGCCCTGATATTCCACTCTTCAAAAATCTCAGAGAGTCTTGGAAAAACATCGATCCCACTAAAATACAGTGTTATAGAGGAGCTGCGGAGTTGTTCCAAACTGTACCCGAACTTGAAAATTTACTTGGCTTTTACCGTGCTGAGCTTACTAAAGTTACAGTTCGGGATGATTATTGAGAGTTGATAGAACTGTCTATCATATTTTTAGGTGGATATATAGAAAATAAATTTAAAATAAGACCACCGGGAGCCATGCACCAAGCTTGATGGATGGCTCGAGCGATTTACTCCCTAAAACTATTACTATTTAGTTCACAACTAAAATTAGATAAGAAGGAAAATGAAGCATTGTTAGATGTCTGCTTATTTGTAGTGACAATATATGAAACCATGGCTTCAATGCATTTTGGCAGTCAAAGCACCCAATAAAGATCTGTGCTTTTTGAAATCTTTGAAAGCGTACGAAAATGTGGACCCAATTATCTCAAAAGCTGCTCTACAAAAATTCATCTAGCATTTATGGTATTTGTCTGACGAAATAGCAGTCTTAGCTCTTTTTGATGATGAGGTAGAAGAAGAAACAAAATCAAAAATGGTGAAAATTTTACGTAGAGAAGATTTCTCGACCCATGAGAAAAGGTACATTCCATCGAAGGAAGAACTTTATGGTTCATTGTATGGCAAGTTTTGCACATTTATTTCATCTAGTTGTTTAATTAATTATTCCTTTAGATCGTGCATTTGTTACCGGTTATTTTATTATTTTGCAGAGAAAACAATTGATGATTTCATATCAGCCAAAAGCCAGTCATTGTTTACTAGACTTAAAATGGATGATAGTTTTCTCAACGAGTGTCCCTCTTTATGGGTCAATAATATTTCATTCCTTGATGCGAAAAAGACGGTCTCAATGCTTAGAGCAGTAAACGATGTAGCTGAAAGAGCGGTAAAAATGATGCAGGACTTTCATGGTTTGCCAACAGCTGATGAGGAACAAAAACAATTTGTGCTACGTTGCGTTCAATAGCACCGGAAGATCTATCCTGACTGCAAAAAGCAAACATTGAAACGAAAATATGTGCAGTAATATTTTCGTTTCTTGTAGTGTAATATTGTTGTAAATATCTGCTTGAAAAAAATTGATGTTGTGTGTTGTAAGGAATTATACAGTTAGCAATCTTTCTACTGTAGTCATTGTGCAGAATTTCAGGTCCAACTTTGACCTCAAGTCGGCACGGGTTCCTGTTATTTTATTGCAATAAAATTTTTTTCTCATGTTTCTGAGGTGAAATGGAAAAAATCTGGAGGGTATGCGTATTCGATTTCAAATTTTTTTTTCGCCATTATAACTTGGGACACCCTAATATATATATTAAGCGGGAAATTTGGTCAAAAGACCAAAAAAAAAAAAAAAAAAATAATAATAATAATAAGCTACAAACTAAAAAGAGAGTGTTTAAGCTCCAGTACATGCATTACAGAATAACATTAGGCTAAATACTATTGGGCTACATGTTAAACAATAAACAAGAACTTAAACCCTGTTTTAATTTATTTCTTCTTTAACGTTTACAAATGGACTGAGTATTGATCAGTTGACTACTGGATTGAGCTTGTTCTTTTTGGATCTTAAGGTAAGATGATTTTAGTTACTGGCAGGTACTCTCCTGTGGGAGGCTAATTATCGAAACTCGTTTTTCCTAATTAGTCGAGGCAAAACCCCCTGCTTTTAATTTTAGGTTTAAGTTCTTGTTCATTTTTTATAGCAGGGGTCTCCAACCTTTCTCCCTCGCGGGCCACATTGTAAATTTTTGAAGACAAGGCGGACTGGTCAAACAATATTTTAGCCCAGATGGTCTATTTAGCTCTAACCCTCCCCCCAAGGGCGCCCGTATAGGGGGGCTTGAGCCTCACCTTTGAAATTAGAACTTCCTTGCTTTTTTGGTACTTTGGTACTTTTTCCTCTGCAAAAATGTAAAAACATTTATTCTCCAGCCATTAATGAATAAGTTATTAAAAATGAAATATTTTAATGACTCTAACCTGTCGTGAAATCGGTTTCCATAAAGAAAATACCCTACTAACTCATGGGGAAAAAATCTGAGCCCCCCTTACAATTTTGCATATGGGCGCCCTTACTCCCACCTTCACCCATGCATGGCGAATATATATGTATAAATATACATTTATATATATTTTTTAAAATTAAGCGCTCAGTGGTGGTTTTCGAAAATTTCTATGCTTGCTTCAAATTGCTATATTTCCTTATACATATTATCATACAAAAATTTAGCCAAATTGCTTGATGATACTAGAAAAAAAAAGGCCAACCTGAGAGGAAACCGTTCTTTCTTCTAGATAGATTTTTTAAGGGGTTGGAAATCCACTTTCATATATTTCTAAGCTAAACAAAAAGCCAGGTGTGCATGAAGGAACAATATTATGAAAATGAAAAACAAAGAGATAAATCTACAATGGTTGATTTTCTGCTTAAAGCGCTATTAGAGGAGACTTTCGCTTTCTATTATCAAGTTTTTTTGCAAAATTCAGTATCTAGCATCAAAGTTTCATAGCATCAAATCAACATTTTTAATCATTGATTAAAGTAGGCACTTAAACCCTAAATTACCTCCTGTTATAGTATAATTAATATCCATAGTTAATGTATTTAGGAAACTTCTATTTGAACTGATATTTTTTACTCCAAATATTATTTCATAATTATTGAATTATGAAATAATATTTGGAGTAAAAAATATAAATAATTTGGAGTAAAAATAATTGGCAAATTTTTTGTTTAAAATTTTTTTGCAATTTAATTTATATCTATTATACATTGCAACAGATGTTGTGCAGTTAAAACTTGTGTTTTCTTAGGGCATGGACATGTTTAGTGTGCCAAGCAAAAATGTAAAGAACTTTAGTGAGATTTTTCCTATACCTTTTGATATACCTGTGGAACCGTACTCAAGTACAGGTATTTGTTTTTATTTTTACAAATTTTCAAAAAAATGTATATATATGTATTTACTTGCATTTAATTAGTTATTTACAAGCCAATATATTAAGTAAATGTAACTTAATTCACGAAACATTTATTCACTGCAGAAGACAAATTCAAAGAGGAGTGAGTGCCCCTTCCTTAGGCCACTATCTGCCAATATTGAAGTTCAAGAAACATAATTTTAGACAATGTTTGATGATGTTACGCAAGGCTGGGCAAGGCCTTGTCAGCCTAGTCAAAAGCTAGGGGGACTTGTGCAGGGGTCCAAGACAGAGTTTTATAAGTTTTATTAAGGGCCACCATGGACCAAACTGATAAGATGGACGCCTTGCTCTCCGCAGCTCTGATGTAAGGGAAAGAAATTTTGAGGGCTGTCTCCCGCAAATGTTTCAGGATTGAAGTTTGAAACATTTGTGTTGAATATTTGTAAACTGGGGTATGTAGTAAAGGATAAGAAATAAAAATCAATTGTCCCTCCCTTGAAAAAGTTTTGGACTGGCTCTCGTTACTGCAAAATGTGACTCATAACAGGTGATTTTGCCAAGACATAATTTTAGCTGATATGAATAGGGTTGTTTCCTCCAGTCAAAAGTAGTACTCTTTGACACTGAAATTGATAGAATAAGCAAAAAAAAAAAAAAATAACATGGACCCAGAAAATACTTTTATTTTCCCAACAGTTATTTTTTAATTAATTTTTTTTAAATGTCCGATTTTTCAAAAAAGGCATGGTCTTCATGACGTCACAAATGGCTCTCTTTGGTGCATATTTCTACCACCTTTCCACATTATGATAATCAAGAAGCGAATTAAAATTGCACTCTATGCTTGCTATCAACCATATAGTTGCCAATACATGTGAATAAAGATGCAAATTAAATATTTTGCACTGTGAATGGCAGCACTGAATAGCATTTCATCATTTGTGATGTCATCGGCAGAAGCGTTAAATATAAAAGCACAGCGATTTAAGTATTTTTTTTGAAATATTAAACTTAAACAAATTATTTAAAAAATGGTCAGATCCTATGTTTTTAAGCATGCTCTTTCAGAAAAAAAAATACTTTTAAAATTTTGGAAACGACCCCATTATCTACTGTCTAACTTAACTGCACTTTTAATATAGCTGTATATATATCCTTATTTGTATATAGCCTTATTTGTGGTATGTAAAATTCAATATTAGAAATACTTTTAATTATTTCAGATCAGATTTTGAGTGATTTAGTATTTTACATGTTAATAATTGTATGAAAATCATTATAATTTTAAATATTTTAATAATTCTTTGATGTATTCGCTTTGTAAAAAGGTTAAATTTAATCACATCCTGATTCCTCAAAAAGTATGCATGAAAATGAAATCTTTAAAAAATAACTCAAGGGAAAGGGGAGCACATGTGAACTTTTTCTTTTTTTCATTTCTTTGTTTCACAAAAAATATTATCAATTTCTCAGAACAAAATTATCCCCATGATTGAATAAATTTTTCTTTGCGACCTGAATTTTTTTGAGATGTTTTTAACAAAATTATTTCTTTACTTGATGGTATTTTGAAAAACGTTTTAAGTTTTTCACATCTGCCCTTGTAGAAGCGTACATGTGAACAAGCCGGAGGCACATAGGAATAAGATTAAAAAACAGAAAAATTGTCATATTTCAAAAGAAAAAAAAAACTCTTGATTGAAACATTTACATATATTCCAATTTCATTAAAGGATTTAAATGAATTTGTTTCAACTAAAATTGTTCAATAATATGTCAATATGAAAATATTTTTTCCGAAATACAAAACCCTGCTTGCAGTCAAATTTTAAAAGTCTGGTAGCATGTTCTAATCACTGGATGGACAAGAAAAAAAAAAAAAAAAAAAAAACCAGAGATTATACAGTACAAAGAAGATTTTATTACATAAAGATTATTCTTATTAAACATTGCTTTTGAGCTTCATAGAGAGTATGATAATGTATTTGTTAATAATTTTAAACTTAAAATTGAAACATTGTGCTGTTCATACAATGGTTTGCAATAATTAAGTTTAGCTTATTAGTTGGATTTAAAATGCGGTTTCCCACAAAGAAGACCATGATGAAATTACATACTACATCTGTTAAAACAAAGAAGTTTTCACCATAGAAACACGAAATGGCTCATTGCTCTAAAAGTTTATTTCAGAGTTGAGACTACTACTGCTTTTGAGAATTTTAAAGATTATTTACTTCAAGTTATCTTTGTAAAACATCCATGTTCACATGTGCCTTCCTTTCCTCTACCTATAATTGAAGCTAAAGCTTAAATATACTATGAAGATATTTTCTTGAAAAACATTGTTAAGTAACCATGTTGGAAATACTATTTTGGTGTCAAACTGTTTCCTCCAAAAGTTCCTGTTATCTATTTGTTGTGAAGAGCTGTTATCAGTGTCAGTTTTTTTCAAGGGGCTTTGGGGCAGAGTAGATACACTATATGACCAAAAGTATTGGTACACTTTCAAAAATTCACATATTTAAGGATTTCTCAAGAAACAAAAGGGACAATTGCTTTGCAACTTTTGTCACATAAAAATTATGTTTCTGCTATCATTTTCCAGTACAAAATTCATTACTTTTGAGTTTTGGGGATCAGTAACAAATTGAGGAAAACAAAAATTGTTTTCGATCATCATTCATCGTAAACAGCTGAGAATAAGCTGTAAATTTCAGAAATTAGTTAGCTGACCAGGGGTGATTGTGTTCCGGTATTTTACTGAATTTCCGGTATTTTCGGACGTATTTCCGGTATTTTTATGTCCGAAAATACCGGAATTATGTTTTTTTTGTTATGTTTTTATCTCCCTACCTCCGCAATTTTTTTAAATTATATAATACTCATCAAATATACCTGCAAGAGCCTTAAGATGGACAAATAAATGTCAAGATAATTTGTATAACACCAGCTCAAAAGTAACTTTGTAACCCATTAAAAATTTAATCACATGTACACACAATATTTTGACTCAGAACTATTTAATACTATGGCAAAGGTGCACTTAAGTAATGTCAAAGATCCCCCCCCCCCGGTCTCGCTTTGAAACTTTAAGGTATTTTTTGATGAACTCACAATCACCCCTGGCTGACTATGTACAAATATTTTACATATTTTTGATTAAGTATCACTGATATTCACGAAGATATGAGCATTTCTTTCAAAACTAAGAATTCTTTTTGAAGGTTTTGGCTCATAACATGCAAAGTTTTCCATCAAAGATTATCAAACTTTTAGAAAATTTGACAGTGTATATGAGAAGCATAATACTAAAATTTAAAGTTAAAATAATGAAAATTGGTTAAAATATGAACATTTTAAAGCAAATAATTACTTGCGGTGCATGCGCGAAAGATAGCAATTCATTACTATCACAATCTAAAACTCAGCTATTTTCTTCAACTTATTAAAAAATTCCAGTTCATTATCTTAAAAAATTCAGAAAGTTATCAGCGATCTAATGAGTCGAATTTCAACAATTCTTGGATAGGGGATGAGTGACGAGGGGGTCGTTTGCAAATAATCTGTTTTTAACATGAATCACACTGAACGATTGCAAACAAATGTTGCAAACGTGCGAAGAACCTCTCACGACTCGTCACCTATCTAGGTATTGTTAAAATTCAGCTCATTAGATTGCTGATAACTTTCTGAATTTTTAAGATATTGAGCTGGAATTTTATTATGAGTTAAAAAACTTAGTTGGGGTTTAGACTGTGAAAAGTTGTAAATTGCTATTTTTTGCACATACACAGTGAGAAATCAATTGTTTTAAATGTGCATATTTATCCAATTTTCATTATTTTAACTTCAAATTTAGTATTATGCTTCTCTTGTACGCTGTTAACTTTTCTAAAAAGTTTGATTAGCTGTGATGAAAAACATTGTGTGTTATGATCCTAAAACCTTCAAATAAAATTCGTAGTTTTGAAAGAAATGCTCGTATTTTTGTGAATATCAGTGATACTTTTCTCAAAAATATAAAATAATTGTACATAGTCGGCTAACTCATTTCTGAAATTTGCAGCTTATTCTCAGCTATTTACGATGTATGATGATCAAAAACCATTTTAGTTTTCTTCAATTTGTTACTGATCCCCTAAGCGCATGAGTAATGTAACTTTTATTGGAAAATGACAGCTGGAGCATACATTTTACATGACAAAACTTACAAAGCAAAAGGTCTTTTAATTCTTGAGAAAGCCTTAAAAATGTGAATTTTTGAAAGTGTCCCAATACTTTTGGTCATATAGTGTACTTCTCCCAGAAGTTTGATTGTTATTTTATTTTTCTTCAAATTTGTGTTTTTATTTAACTGTTTGGTAAAAGTTTTTAAAAAGCATAAATAAAGATTTCATTTCTCTTTAAAATATCATTAAAAATGAATAAGTTGACAATAAATGTATACAGTTAATATACGTTAAAAGAAATATGAAGTTGCAAGTTTGAAGGTAAGATTATCTCTATTCCTTTATTTGAATCAGAAATTCACAGTTAGAAACGTTAACATTGTTAGAGCCTAGAGGGAAATTTAAATCCTATATAAATAATCATTTAACAGAAGAAAAAGGGGGGTTCATTTCCTACATTAAAAAACCATTCAATTTTTTGTCGGTAAAATTTCCAAAACTATTCTATTTCCCCCCTGCAGACTTTGGCTATAGAATGACCTTTGGTTGAGATGCCCTACTTTGTATCCAATTACTAAAAATACAACAACTTCTTTTTGCAACAGAGAACTTTAAAAATATATATGACTGTAAATGAAATAGATTTTGATGCGATTATATTTTTGTGGTATTCTCATATGAAGATTTTTTTTTAAATAAAATGTGCAGGGGAGCTGAAAATATGAGACTTCCTTTTAATATTTCCAATATATCCTTCTTTCATTACAGAACTAATCTGCTTTTTTGATCCTATTTCTACTTTTTTTTTGTGAAAATATACTTTTTTTCCCAATTTTCGACAGGCAAAATGCACTATGACCCCCTGAATATGATTAAGCTGTTGCACTTTCAATAATGTAATTAAAATATTTTTTTATATGGGTTTTTTTTCCTCTTCAACCTGTGCTTTTTTCATCTTTGATGAAATTGTGCAGTATTTATGAAAATGAAAGTTAGAATGGATTGAAGTGAAGAAAGACTTTGTTTCAAACATTTTTGATTATAAATATAATAACTAAACAATTTATTATATATTACATTAATTTATTTTCTTGATTGAGTGAAAATCAGATACCATTTAAATCTGCAATTTTTTTTAGATCAACCATGGATTTGGGATATTCCTCAGATCAAAGGTCCTGATCGATATGGAAATAAATGGTGTCCACCTTAAAATCAATGAATGTTTTTGAAAATTATAAACAAACTTTTTTATTGTACAGTTTTGAGAGTTGTGTTTTATAATTTTAAAAGAATGTATTTTTGTTATTTATAAATTTTAGAAATAAATATTTAAATTAAAAAAAAAATGTTATTTCTTTTTTCAGGATGCAAGTATACACCCGTAAAATTTTTTTAAAGTAATGTAATTATATACTTTTATTTAGATTGATTGTTTTAATTATTATTTATTTCTAAGACTGACTATGCAGAAATATAGCAGTCTCTACTAACATTCTCTTTAGTTTCACTGTAAAACAAAACAAATTGAAGATACTGAGTATAAAATATACACCTCTTTATTCAGATGAACTGTTCTATTTGGTTGTTTGGCACAGTAGCCTAATTTTTCATACTCCACTTCATGCCCTTCCAAATATATTGGGTTAATGCAAAGGTTCGTGCGGATGTGCAATAGATGGCGTTAGAAGCGGCTTAAAGTGTTGCCATTATTACCAGCATCTATGTAAGACAAATCATTGGAAAGGTTACATGTGCAGCTTTCATTTCAAACCAAATAATTTGTTTAGATACAAACTGCCTCGAGACAGATTACTTTTAAAATGAGTGTTGATAAGGTGCCTTTACGGCATATTAGCTCTACAAGTTTTAGAAAGGAATAAACGTTGCAGCAGCTGTAAAAAACATTTTAGAGGTTTTTTTTTTAAATCAAGATCAAGCATCAGCTAAACCAGAGCTTCTCAAACTGTGGTCCGCACACCCCCAAATGTTCGCGGTGCTATCCAGCTAAAATGTTAAATATAATTGAGATTGAAGGACGAGTAACCGTATTTTAATTCAACAAGAAAGCACATTCATGAGGAATAAAAAAGTTCTTGCTTAAGTACATGCGTGACGCAGCAGCCCCCCTCCCCGTCGGAACTCGCTGAAGTAAACACGCTACACATTAATTTTTTGTACATAACGAAATTCACATTGTTATAAAACCAAAACTATATTAAGTAAAATGCAAACATTGAGGAACATTTTTACAGCTGGGATATTATACTTCAAATAAAACTTTTGCTCCAAAATTTTCAAGAATAAATTTAATAGTCAACATTCAAAATTTCAAACAAAGGATGAAATAGATCAAATGCTATAGTTTGCAGTTGATTTGAAGAAAATTGGAGTACCTCTGTTTTATAACTTGCTGCCTAATATGCTTGCGTTTATTCAACAAAACCATTTGAAGTGAAAGTAAACATTTGACGCTTGAGATTTTTATATGTCGTCAAATTTTGGTCAATCATCCTTTCATTCTGGCCGAATCGTCAAGGCCTGAAATATTAAGTGCTCAGAATATATTGATCTTATTAGCACACTTCATACTACAGTTGAATCCCGACTGATACGAGGAATGTGTTCCAAGACCCCTCGCGTAAGGGTCATTCCATGTCAAGTGATCCAAAATTTGATAAATTTTTCCCTCACATTTTTGTAATTCTTTGAAATTTGGCTCATTGATTGTACCCTTCAAGGTTCTAAAAAGTCTAAATTTTTATCTCTTTTATTTTTTTATTTATGAGACTTTGAATTTTGGAAAAATCTCTTTTTTTCATGGATGATTAAACATAAAATTGATGATTACTCAGCACCAAATATAGGTAGAAAGATTTGGTAAAAAGCAATTTAAAGTTTATTAGTTGCTGTTTGATATAATATGCAACATGACTAATTTTATAAAAAATTTCATTTTTAAAAAAGTGAATTTAAATTTAAAATTTAAATTTCTCGGAAAAGGTAAGTTCTCCAAATTTATTGTCTATTTCATCTTGGTGTGTGCAAAACTTCAAGTTCAGATCTCAATAGGATCATATTTTTATGAATTTTTGAATGAAATTTGACGAAAGAAGTACAGATATAGTTTTTAGATTCTATTCAATTAAATATAGGTTCTCTTACTAGTGATGGTCAAGGAAGAAGAAATTAAACATGATTATGCTTGAAATGAGCTGTTATGAACTTGTAGATTGGTTCCCCCCAACCCTCCTGGCACCACCACTTTTTATCTTTTTTTATTTCCAAAACTATTTTCAAAATGCAAAGAAAAAATAAATAAAAATAAAATAAAACACAATGAATAGTAAACTTATTAAAAGTTGGTAAATGTTTTTCTTTTAAACACGACGAAGTACATCCCCTCCCCCCCTCCCACCCACTCAAACGTACGATTAACACTATACTAGTATCATGCCTATTGAATTGAGGATTGTTTTTACCCCATACGTTTTATTTTTTTTAAGACCAAGTTCTTCTTTTTATATCCTAACTTCACAAAGTGTACTTGACTAATTCAATATCTGGTATGGAAAGTTATGATTTATTTCACCCCTACCCCAGTACCAACCTTCAATTTTGGAGGGAGGAAAAAAAGTTTTGCCCCAAGATCATAGAATAAATAGAACTTTTCCCCCCATGTTGTTTTAATGTTTTCCATTCTTTTCACACAGAACTAAAAATAAATCAAAGTATGAGATGTGTATTCACATAACTGTCTTCCAACAACATCTGGAGTGCAGCTGTTTTTTCTTTTCTTTATCGCTTGTTTTCTTTTTAATTTCCATTGTAAAAGAGAGTAACGCATCAAGATCTATCTATACATATATTAAATGCAGTTAGAGATAACAAACTTTGCTCGTTTGAGCATAAACTTTCATGTTGCTAAGCTTCATTCCAGATTGCTCTCCCCCCCCCTACTATCCCAATTCCCGAGGGAAAAAAACTAAATGAGTGTGGTTCTACATGTCTGTAAAAGTTTTCCCGACTTTTAGTTTTTATGATCCCCCCCCCCCCTTTCATTTGTAAGCCTTAGTCACCACTGATGTTTGGCAGCGTCTTAGTTTGTTGTATTATTACTCTCACATACCAGCTTTTTTTTAATTTTGAAAAAAAAAATCACATAAAAAGGGGGGGGGGGGGTACCAATTTACAAGTTCATGCCAGCTCATTTCAAGTGCAGTCATATTTAATTACTACTTACTAGACCATCACCAGTAAGAAAACATATATTTAATTGAATAGAATATAAAAACTATATCATTATTTCTTTCGTCAAATTTCATTCCAAAACTCATAAAAATATGGTCCCATTGAGATCCCAACTTGAAATTTTGTACAAACAAAAATAAATTACCCAAAAAGTTTTGAGAATTTTTAAAAAAAAGTGATTATATGTTTTTTGAGAAATTTAAATTTTAAATTTAATTTTTTTTAAATGAAATTTTTGTAAAATTAGTGATGTTGCATATCTTATTAAACAGCAACTAATGTACTTTAAAATGCATTTTACCAAATCTTTTTATCTATATTTGGTGCTGAGTTATCATCCATTTTATGTTCAATCATCCATGAAACAAGAAGTTCCGTCTAGAACTAAACGAGCCTACTTTCCCGTATACCCATACTACTTTCTAGTACCTGATCAATATTCTCAAAAATAGCTAAAATCGCAAATTGTTTCAAACATATTTTTTAAATATTTTTAACTGATTTCTAGGAATAAAATATTCCTCACTCATCCAAAAAATTAGATGCGTAAAAAAAAAAAAAAAATAAACGAACAAATAAAATAGCAGCACCTTTTAAACAAAGCAGCTAATAAACTTTTTTCCATTAAAAAAATTCTTTAACAGCTTTCAAAACGAAAAAAATAATAATTAAAATTGATAAGCTCATTAAAACAAATCCATCATATCAAAAAAAACAAAAAATCGTTTCTTTTTCCCCTGGTGCCAAAAATAATTTTTAAATGAATTAATGTATTTACCATAATAAATAAAAACAATAAAATGCAAACTTAAAGAAATAATTTTCACTGTCAAAAAAAAAAAAAAAAAAAAAAAAATCGTCTGCGCATATCTTTATGTAGAAACATAAATGACTTCGAGTTTATCTGCCGAAAACTGAATACCTAAATTAAAACTTTAGCATGGAAATAAAAACAAGTCATATTAACAATAATCATTTCACAGTTAAAACCATAGTTTCGGAGTTAGAGTCAATCTCATTTTGGGATAAAGGAGTCGGAGTCGAATATCCAAGAATCGGAGTCAGTCATTTGTCCTCCGTGTACTAATTTTTGCCAAAGCTACGAAGTCAGGGAGTCGGAGTCCGATTAATTGTCGGACACAGGAGTCGGAGTCAGGTGCCCCTAAATTCTCGGAGTCGTAGTCTGGAGTTTGGCATCAAGAGCTATTTCCACAAAAATTTGCTTCAGATAAATCCGCCTTCAAGTATGGAATCTACATTGACTTTCAGTTCCCCGTAGGTGCTAATGTTAAAGTATTTGAACTGTTCAAAATTGAATGGAAAATTGTTCAAATTAAAAAGATATTTTATATACAAGTTTTTTATCAAAAGCTTTTTCCTACAAAGTTTGCTTGAAGCAAATTCACCTCACAGTTCGGAATTGCCTTGAATTTCCCCACAGGCGCTAATGTTAAGTTTTTTTGAACTGTTCAAAATTTAACAAAAACTACTTCAAATCAAAAAGTCAAACATCGGAATGAGGTGTCCTCGCCGAGATCTTTCCAACAAAAAAAAGTTTGTTCGAATCGGACTATTCATTCAAAAGTTATTAGGGGGGGGGGGGGGGACAGACAGACCGACAGACATTTTTTCCAATCTCAATATCCTACTTTCCAATTTTTAATTTTTCGATATTTATTTAATTATTTTATTTATTTTTGATTTTTTTTTTGTTTTTCGCAATATTTTTAAGATGCATTAATAGTCTAGTCATTTGGTCGAAAAAAAGGGGGATACCTGGAAAGTTTTGAAAATTGAATATTTTACGGATATTGATGTGCTCTTTTCGAATTTCCACTTTGCCACCTCATATCTTTGCCGCTCACGCGGCCATATTGAAAAAATGGCTAAAAGCGGTATTTTGACGATATCTCCTTTCTGACTTATTTTACAGCAAAAAAATCATATATAACATTAATTTGTGTATTATATATATATATTAATTTATATACAAAATCAAACAAGAAAAAATTTTCTACAATTTATATCGTAACATTTTTTCTTTTTGCAAAATAAATAATTTAGGCGTACGAGCGTTGAAAAGTGTTATTTAACAGCATTTTCACGTAGATGTTTTTGATGGACCAGAAGTTACACCAGTTCATCGTCTTCGGTATTGATAGAGACGCAGTGATTAAATACAAGGGGGGGGGTCATGGGGTCCCCCACCCCCGCAACCCGCAACAGTGTTTTAATGTTTGCTCGAAAAAATTAAAAATTTGATCGAAACCGTATGAAGTGCATACGAGGAGGGAGAATCATGGGGGGTCGTGACCGCACCCCCCCCCCATCAAAATCTGTGACCATACTTTGTAATCTGTTTTGAGGTTCATTGGATTAAAGTAGTGAACATGACTGCTTGAAAAAAAAAGAAAAAAGAAAAGCTGGACCAAAACCGCATAATAAGAAACTGTAAATAGTTTTCGATTTTTTTTTTTTGGGGGGGGGGTTATTAAATGTCATTTATAATGTATGTATTTAAAATATGTAGACAGTAAAATAGCTTTTCTTGAGACAGTTAGTCTGTGGCGCTGTGTTCATGAGCTAGTATAATGAAAAGCAACAAAGAATTGTCTGACACACGATCAATTTTTTTTTGCAACAAATTTAATCAACGATAGTTGATTAAATTTGTTGTATGGTTAAAACTGTACCCAAAGCTGCAGGTATCGCTTCAATTGATAAAACCTTTGAGTGTGTAAATGTTTTATTTTATGTAAAGTCTCTGTAGATTATAATTTCTTTTTGTTGTAATTTTTATATAGTTTCGTTTTTAGCCGTGCTGAGTTCATTTTAAAATGTGCTGTAAATAGTTAATTAGTTTAAATCAGTGTTTTGGATTTAGTATCGTGCAGGAAATGTAAAATTTGACTGTCGTGTTAGGGCAAAACCTCATTATACCAAGGGTCTGGTAAACTAGCCCACCGTATTAGACGGAAACCTTGTCGAAGAAAACCCGCCTTTGTTAGAAAAAGCTACATATAACAGGAGTTCCCAATTTTTTCCAACTCACGCCATTCTTTGACGAATTACAATTTTTTCACGGCACCCTAATCTATTTCAATTATACACGCATATTGAAAATATGGACAGCTTGCAGCACTCCTCGCCCCTACTTTCAGCACCCACTATGGGAACCAATGACCTATTACAAAAACACTGAAGCGCTCGTGTGACAAAGCAGTGTAGTCTCTTTTTTTGCACTGTTGAAAAAACTAATGCACCCAAACTCCCCCCCCCCCACCCAATGGAAACATATTTGGAGTTCCTGTATCAGACTCTGAGACTGCGATCTCTTTGTCAACCAGCAAAATTCACAATTGGAATTAATCAGTCGGGCAGTAATTTATCAAGTCCGAATTATATTTAAAGAATATTTAATTTCTTTTATTAGATTTTCGCCGCATGTTTTACTCTTATTTTAAGCGTTGTTTTACTATTATTTTAAGTGCTGTTATTTTTCTGCATACAAGATGGATGTGTCGAGTATCATGCAAATTTATAATCTAAGATGGCTATGTGTCGAGTACTGTACAAATATTTAATCAATCAGGGGTTTTGCGATCCGAAATTTCTGAAAACTGAGTTGTCATTTCTGAAAACTTTCGGCTTACATTCTAAAACTGAAAAATAATTTTAATTGAAAACTTTTAAAATGATTTTTATCAATGATTTCGATGATTTTTGTAAGCATATTTGAAGAGCTTTTATTATTTCAATGATTTTTGTTTGTATATTTGAAGAGTTTTTATAGGGATTTACAGGTGTTGTTCGTAGAAGAAATTTTTTGTACATAAGACTACGTTCTTGAGCTTGACCCCCCCCCTAAAGTGAAATCCTGTATCCGCCCCTGTTGAAATGTCATGTAATTTCTTCGGTATCATCTGCGATGGGATCATCAAATTCATCATGAGCTTTTTTGTTTTCTATTACATCATTCGTTGGCTCGAAAACCGTCTCCGTTTTTTCCTCTTCACCGCCATCATTTGATGAACTTTGCGAATTCTCACAATTACCACCTGTACAAATTAGTACATGTAACGGAGCATTTAACCTGGCTTTTCTGCATCCACAGGCTTTTTGACATCCTTTTTTGCATTTGCAAGAAATAAGTCTTTGTAAGGATTGTGGAACTGGGTATTCAAGTATCATAACAGAGAAATTAGCCAATTCTTATTTCTATTCCACCCCTACAGCTCTGGGTTTTTTCATTCCCACACCACTGCTAAATCTGGTGATAGGATCGAAAAGAATGTTGTCTTGCTGCTGCTTCTGTTGGAGGTAGCGACGAAATATTAAATTTACTTTTATATGCGGATTTTGCAAAGCATTCATATCTGTAGGCGTTTAAAGTCATGTTTTTCTTGCTTTTTTTTACTTTTCACTTCACTGTAACCGTATAAGTCAAGAAGGAAGTGTTCTCCAGCTTTAGCAATGATCTCTGGTTTAGCATTTGGATTTTTGAATACTTTAATAGACTCGCTTAAATTTGGATTTTTTCGAAGTACATTATTAAACTTCGTTTTTCCTTGGTTGAAAAGGGCACATGTTGTATCACAGGCACTAAAGGCATGCAAGAATAAAATATGATCTGCGGCTGTCTTACTGTTGTATACTGTCAGTTGTATACATTTGTTGCGAAATTTTTCCTTTTCCTGGTTTCAGCATATATATGTTTGATCGCTTAGATAGAGCTGTCAAAAGAATAAGATCTACATCTTTGCCTACAACAATTACATAGTATACTGATGACGCAGACTAAAATATTCTATTGAGTTCTACCAGTCGAAATTTCAAAAGGGAGAGAGGTGGAATCCATGTGGGCACCTCGTTGGAAGAGTCGGTGTTTTAGTGCAGATAAGAAGAATGACTGAAATAGAATTTGGCTTCTGTATTGCTCTGTCGCTCATTTATACCACAAAAAGAATTTTAGTTTGTGGATTGTCAGTTTTTAAGCAGTTAGTAAATTAACTTGTAAATTGATTGAATTGTGTTTATACTATATGCTTATTAATTAAACTCTGCGTTTCTTCGATGGGTTACGATAACTAAACCTCGAAGTAGTGTGGGAACGACTTATTCTGCGATAACGCATGTTAAATAATACTTTGCGGCACTCGTATGTCAAAACTATTTATTTTACGAAAAAAATTGTTATGACATAAATTGTAGGAAATTTTCTCTAGTTTAATTTTGTAAAATTTGTTTTTATGGTAAAATAATTCAGAACGGAGATATCCTCAAAATACCGTTTTTAGATGCCATTTTTTCAATATGGCGGCGCGAGCGTCAAAGATACGAGGTGGCAAAGTGGAAATTCAAAAAGAGCACATCAAAAGCTATAAAATTACCAATTTTTAAAACTCCCGGAAAACTTTCCAGGTAAAACTACCAGATGACTGGACTATAAGCCTTCTTTCATGCTTTTTTCTTCTTTTTCTGACTTTTACTGGGAAAGTAGGCTAAAAAGAGGATTTTTTCAAAATTCAAAGTCTCATAAATTAAAAAAATAAAGGAGATAAAAATCGAAAATTTTGAACTTTTTATTACCTCAAAGGGTACAATCGATGAGCCAAATTTTAAAGAAATACAAAAATGTGAGGGAAAAATTTTTGGATCACTTGACATGGAATAACCGGTAAGTCGAAATTTTGCGTTGTGGAAAAGGGTATGTGTAAATTTTTTATAAACATACCTAATTATTTTAGACACTTGTTAACAACACCTCAAACTGTTTTGAACCATTCCTTAATTATACACTAGCAAAAATACCCGGCATTGCCTGGGTCAGTAATAATTGTGAGAATCATTCGCTACTTTCGTTTTCTGTTTTAACTGAAAGAACTCAAAACACACCGCTTTGACGTGATTAAAAATCGAGCTTCTTCCTTACCCATAAATGTAAAGTACCAAGAAGTATAAAGAACGAACGAGTATTTATTTAGAAATGATAGCACGAATTAAAGCATATAAAAATTTGAAGAATTTCCAAAATATGAACTAACAAAAACAAAGGTCACTGAAAAAAACGTGCACTTTATATAATTAAAATAGTACACACACGCAAAAAGAGAGAAAAAAACATCTCTAACTATGTCTCCCTAAGTGTGCAAAAAGTAGAGTTTCCAAATGTTTAAATGACATTAAACTCATGTTTGCTTCGGAGAAGCCTTGATTCAAAATTTTCATTATGATTACTTTTAATATTGCTGTTTTAAGGCAACGAATTTTCGTAAAAATGGATTTTATAGTAAATCATTTAATCAGGAAATTACATGACATTTACTGTTTTCCATCATAATGTTTTTAAACTAAGTGTTTTTAGGAATAAATTATAGCCTAAGTTGCTCCCTGATAATGTAGCTATCTATGGTGAAAAATGGTTAAAATCGGTCCAGTAGTTTTGAAGATTACCCCAGACATACATACACACACACAGAAGTAGCCCTTTATGTATAAAGATTACTGTTTCTTACATAAAGAACTGAATTTTTATTTGTATTTCTAAAAAAGCTGTTTTAATCAACATAAAATCCTGTTATGATGCACAAAATCAGTAATCAATGGGAAAGAGAGACAAAATAAACCAGTATGGTATGTACAATATGTAGTAATAATAAAATGATAGACTATAATAATACTGTACAGTATATTCAGTAGTGATGATTGTAACTTTAAAAAGTAAAAATGTTGATGATTTATGCTGCGTGATCAAATTGTTATTCTAATATATTTTTAGATATACAGTTGCTTCGCTAGTTCTTTTTATAATGTTTCCATCTATGGCAACCACCCCTCTTACTGGTTTCTTTAATTTTAAGAACAGCTTCCATTTTCATATTTTTTTTTATTTTGCTTAGACACTACTTGGCGAATTTTTACGAATTTCCTTTCCTTGACAGTTAATTGTACTCATAGAATATTCACTCACACCAATTGTCGTGTTTACCTCCGACGCATTTTTTAGTTGTTCAAGCACATCGAGAACCTTTAGCTTTTCTTTAATTGTCAGAAACTTCGTCTTCACAAACTTTGGATGCAACAGTGCTCTCAGATGTCATTATATTTCATCAACTTTTGCATTTAGAATGAAAAAATATGGTAAATGCGGATTAGTTTTCTGTATATAGAAATAAAGCTATGTTCAGACTAGTACGGTGTGGGAACTTCCGCTGCCAGTGATGCTAAAGGGATGAAGGTCCATTCATGAAAAAAATATTTTTAGCAGCCAAAAACAAAGCCGATACTTTCACACCACGATTCCGGGGATTGGTGGCCGACAGCGAGAAGAGGGCCATGGCTCCCTATAATTGAGGCAAAGTTAAATGGGCAGCATTGTGAAGGCTACGCAGATCCTTATGACAGAATTACGACACTGCCAGGGTAGTGGTAGGTTTGCCCAAACCATAGTTATTAATTGAAATCGTAATATGCCATAAAAATACAACTCATATGAAAAATTACCGCTTAAACGAGGCTAACAGTGCTTTGTTCACTAACTCATTTTTATTAATAAACTTGCTATAGAAATTTGGTGATAACCTTTTTATCCCTAATTAAATTTCAAATAGAATTTTACTTCCATAACTCAGTATAATATAAGAAATGAAAATCAGACAAGAGCTCTAAAAAATATACAGAACATTGAATAAATAAATTTAAAAAAAAAGCGTAAAAATATATTAGAATAAAATAGATTTAACTGTGTCAAATCATTTCCATTTTGAGCGCCCGGGTGGTGGTGGGGGGGAGGCGAGGATCCATGAAGTTTGTAATTTTTTTAGAGGGGGTCCGAGGAGGTCTGACGTTTGGGAACCTCTGAGCTAAACTGTGGAAAAATGGTTTGCGAAATTTCGCTGCAGAGAGTTTATCTGGAAGACAAGCTATGATCAGGTCGACCTTTTGTGGTCATATGTTACTGTGGAAGAGAAGGGCGTATGGTTACACTTGATCTTCATTAATATTTGAATGCTTCTGTAGAAGAAGCATATGACGCAGTGAGAAGCAAAAGGATGCAAATGCAAAATTGAAAATTTGTAGATAACCAGTACAAATGGTCGATGGACTTCTCCTCTGTCTTGGGACAAGAGATGGTACTAGTAACCCTAGTAGGGTGCTGCTATACAGCATGATTTAGAAAAAAGTTTAATGAAAACTTACCTAGGATTTGAACTTTAAAACGCAATCTACTTGAAACTTTAAATAGTCCACTTACATCCCTTTGTTTCTCACTGCCTCATTTATATATACACTCCAGATGCAGCAAAAAATAACTCCCACATCTGCTGCTGCCATTTCTCTTCTGTTAATGGTTGTTGCGTTAGTCATTGATGTGCACTTGAAGTGTAATCTACCGTTTTAACTGCTGTAATGTAATGGAATTCACATTACTGTACGCCCAGTACAAGCTGTAGTACAATACTTGACTAATACCACTGTCAAGTGACAAAATGCACTTTGATTTGTCGAGTAGTGTCAACCAAAATTCCGGTACTAGGCTAAAAAGTCTTCAACAGGTCTGTGAATGACCTATACATAGCCACTGTGCAACTGTATGGTGTGCTGTTGCTGATTTCAGACTTATTGACCCGTACTCTTTTCAAGAGGAAAATAGAACAGTAACTGACTTTTACTTGTTGCAAATGCCTGAAAGTCTCCTGCAGCCAAGTCTCAATGAGCTTGGGAGCTCTGAATTTGTTGATCTAGCAGCAAAGGACGACTTTACACTCAGCAAAATTGTTAATGAACCTCTTACGACAAATTTTTCCTGAGCAACTGATCTCATTACGAGGTGACGTTCCATGGCATGAACGTTCCTCTGATGTCTCTCCTCGAGATTTCTCGCTCTGGGGATAGTTGATGGCTAAAGTAAAGTGAGAACAATATGAGATTATGAGAACCATAATCTACCATTCGTCTAGAAATTGCAGCAATACCGCTTGAATGGACGAGGAGGAAGAGAACGCAAAACTTCAGGGTGGGGAATCATAAATGCTTAGGATATCAAGGAGGGTGTTTGGACGATTGTATTTTCAAAACAAATACATTTTAAACATTGTTTAGTAGTAAATACTTTTTTTCAATGTGATTGTCTTATTGCTTTGTTATTCATGTTTGAAATGTAGGAATTATTTCTGCCACATCCTCTATATACACAAGGTAACCACAGAAAGAGAATACTAGGAATTATCAGGGATTTGAACGATTCAGTAAAATTATTTTATTGCAGAAAGAATCAGAGGAAATCCATATGTGTTTTCATAGGTTTTTGCATTTTCAATATGTTTCCTTTAAATACCACCCAAAATTCGATAAATCCAGGGTTTGACTATGATTTTGGAAGACATTGGGCACGAAATTTATTTGATGTACCTCCCCCCCCCCCATACACCACTCATTCTATATAGCAAAGTAACAAAGTATTTTGATATTCGAGTGTTAGCACGCAGTGCTAAATTTGGCAGTACATAATTTTGCAATAATATTCATTGTAAAAAGTAGAATTGTTATACAGGGTGGGACAAGGGAACTTCTTTCTTTTTGAATTTGGTGTGCAAAAAGTGGGGAGCATCACAGAGTGGTGGGCAGAGGCTCAACGGAAATATCTGAATGGAAGTATTGTTACATCATGCTTTCAGTTGCCATCATGCTTTGGTCGAGACAGCCGCATAACGCTTTTACTGTAGAGGCGTATTTTTCTCACAGCCACTCGTTCGGAATGGGGACTTCAACTGGCCTGCACGGTCGCCTGATTTAGCCCCCTGTGACTATTTCCTGTTAGATTATCTGAAGTCGTGGGTTTATAACGATCATCTACGAGCCCTGGAGGACCTGAAGAATTGCATCCGGGCCAAAACAGCCAATATACCGGGCGACATGCTCCAAAGAATTAACCAAAACTTCCGAGTTCGGCTGAATCAGTGTATTGAAAATGGACGGTAACACTTATACGATATTGTTTTCAAAACAGCGTTAAGCATAATCTCCCATTACGTGTGACAGGAAAAAGATAAAGAATTTTTAGGCACGTAAAATTTTTTATTTCATTTAAAAAAAAAGGAAGTTCCCTAGCACCACCCTTTAGTATACGATAATTACATATAATATAAGATATCGTCAAACTTTTCCCATTGCAGTAAGCCACAAGTATCAAAATTGTCTATGATATAACTACGTGACTATCGACTTAACTTGGAGTGAGTTTGTGATTTGTGAAAGAGATTATAAAAGTTTAAGGGGTTTTTTTTTCGGACTTCATATTTACTTGCTGTAGGGCAATATGAAAATTTCCAATTTTAATTGCCAATTAAATTTTTGGCCTCAGATTTGGTGCCCCACAAATGTTGGTGCCCTGCGCCCGTGCCCCATGTGCTCATGCCTTAATCTGGCCCTGGCATAAATCTCTAAACTCTTGTGTCTTCCATCAAAGATTTGGAAAAATAAAGGGAAAGGGGGGGGGGCGTTAAGGAAGAAAGGAAACAGAGAAAAACTAATATTTTATTTTGGCTGTATGCTGCTCTTGCAAAATGCATAATTCGATTTTTCATTCTAAAACATAGGTCATTTCATTATGTTCCAGTTAAGCACCAGAATTCTGTTTTTTTTTTTGTTTTTTTTTCGATTGTTGATACCAGATATCCAGTATTGTCGCTAATGTCTATCTTTTCATTTCTTGAATTATTACTTTTTGCCCCACAATAAGGTTGACCAACCTACCCCACGTTCTTGGTCTGAAAAGTGACATCATAGTTATTTTCTTTTTGACAAAAAAAAAAAAAAAAAGCCAATAATTGTGAAGTAAAAGAACTTACTTTAAGAAAAGAGTTCAATTTTTCCCCTGCAATCTTGACGAAAACCATTAAAAAAAATAAATAATAATCCAACAAAAGCGTTTTGTCGGATATCTTTTCATCCATAAGCTCATTCATTTTGCATTGAAAAAGGCGTTCCTTGTAATGCTGAAACACGTGTCTGCAGTAATCTGCAATTTGTACTTTTTAACATTTTTATTTCTTACATGATGAGAAATGTTTAGTGAAACTTATTGTAGAAATTCGAACTGCTCATCATTATTATTTTTTCCCTTTGATGATATAAAAAATAAAAAGCAGAAAAGTTGAACGTGCCCTTTCTTCCTCTATCATATATGTTTAAAATACAATTCTGACATAATTTAACTCATTTATTATTTTCTAATGCCCTGTTTATGCTTTGTTACCTTCATTTTGAAAATTGTGATCTCTTAGTATCCATTATGAGAATCTGATTTTTTGCATTTTTATTGTTTACTACTCTTTATTAAGTGGCAAACAAATAATAAAAAATAAAAAAAACATTTTTTTTATTGAAATCACAGAATGAAAACGTTTCAAACGAAATTCCATGTTTTTTAAGGGTGTCAAATGTCCAAAAGTGAAATGCTGAATCCCTAGCTGAATTTTATTTTTGTATCAATGGGATTGTTTCCTTCAATCAAAAGTACCTACTGGTATTTTTAGTTACTAAAATTGATAGAATAAGCAAAAAATAAATAAATAAAAATAAATAAATAAATAACAATAATATGGAGCAAGAAAAAAAACTTTCATTTTCCCAAAGATTAATTTTTAATTATTTTTTTTAAGATATCCGATTTCGAAAATAAGGCGTGGTCTTTATGACGTCACAAATGATGTACTATGGCGCATCTGTCTACCGTGTTTCCATGTTATGATAGTCAAGAAGTGAATTAAATATTGCGCTCTAAGCTTGCTATCAACCATATCGTTGCCAGTACATAGTAAAGATGAGAAATAAATATTGCGCTGTGTGCTAATGGCATCAGTGAATGACATTTCAACATTTGTGATGTCATGTGCAGAAGCGTAAACAATGAAATTGCGCCGTTTAAACTTATTGTTAAAAAATATTAAACTTTGTTAAATTATTTAAAAAATTGTTAAATTCTATGCATTTTAAAAAGCATGCTCTTTCAGAAAAAAAAACACTTTTAAAATTTTGGAAACGACCCCATTATTTTAAGTTTTGTAAATATATTCCTCTATTACAATCTGTTCATGAAAAGTTTGATCCGCACTGCCAGGGGGGGGGGGCTTATTTCGGGCTACAGCTGCCTCTTCTAAAAACTGATCTATTTGTGGGATTGCTTGAGAGTTAACTTCAGCAAAATGCAGAAAAAATTTAAGTGCACTTTTTGACATGGGATGTCAACCATACACGTGTGGGTAGGCAGAATCTACAGAGGAAGAAATGGTAGTTTATCGGATTTTTTTCCGCTTTACTATCAACAATTACAGATAGTCTTCAAGGAACCAGTGAGCCTTAGAAGATGATTGCTTCCTTTTCGGTGATTTCTGAATTCATATTTTTTAATATGTCTGCACGGATCAATCACAGTCCTATTTCGATACTAGTACCATATTTTGCTTTTCTTCCTTTGAACATGTTTTTAGAACCTGCACTATTTCTTTATACAGTCGCACGTCATTGTGGCTGGCAGTGCTTGAATTTGAATTTCAGCGGAAGTTTCTGTTATTCTTATTGATTTTTCATCCGCAGAACTCAGCTTTTAAGCATTTTCTGCAATAGAATAGCAGGGGGTAGACGTTTTTATTACTATTTTAATTACTTCCTATTGCCTTCTAGTGAAGTCACCTTCTAGTTACAAAGATTGCGAGAGCCTGTTGAGATACATGTTTCGCGGCAACAGTTAGTTATTCGAAGAGATAATATTTTTTTATTCGAAGTTTCAATACTCTGGTTCTTAAGGAAATTATTTCTTCATGTTTTGGATTTAAGTCGAGTCTCGACATACGCTAGGGATGCGTTCTAAGACCTCTCGCGTAAGTCCGAATTTCGCGTTGAGGAAAAGAGTATGCATACGAATGTTTCATTAATATGCCCAGTTATGTTGGACATTTTTAAACGCCCCTCAAACTGTTTTCGACCATTTCTCAACTATATATTACCGTTTCTTACTTAAAGAGCTGAATTTTTACTGTATTTTTTTTTTTTTTTAAGCTGCATTATTCAACATAAAATACTGTTTCAAGGCGCAAAATCAATGATCGATGGGAGCGCTGCCCAATAATAGTACTACTGCTCAGTAAATACAATAGTTGTATTTAAAACTTTAAAATTGAAGATGATGATTTGTGCTGCGTAATCAGATCGTTATTCCAATATATTTTTATTTACTTTTATAACGTTTCCACCTACTGTAACACCCCTCTTTCAGAGTTTCTATAATCCACAATACAGAAACAGCTTCCGATTTCATGCTGTTTCTATTTTTCTTAGACACTATTCTGCGAGCTTCATATTAAAACTAAGTTCTGAACTTTTACCGGATTGCTTTTTAATTACACATATGGAAGATTCACTCATACCTAATTGTCGTGCTACCTCCTTCAATCCACTTTTTATAGTTGTTCAAACGTATCAAGAGTTTTTATCTTTTCTTAGGTTGTCACAAACTTTCGCTTTTTCTTCCCATCTTCACAAACTTTGGATGAAACAGTATGCCTAGGCGCCACAATATTTCATTACATTTCATATTTAGAAAAAGTAAACGAAAAATGTGGAGTGGTTATTTATACACACTAACAAAGCGATGTGTGAGAACTTACTCAGTCAGTGATGCTTAAGAAAGTAAATTCACGAAACTAACGTTTAGTAGCCAATAACGATGCCGACACTATTAGCGCCACGACACCTTTCCGAATATTTTCGTGTTTCAAGCAATTAATTCGCATTAGCTCTAAAATTCGTTACTCCTGAAAAACTCGCGTTATATTCATTTCGCGTATGTCGACTTGCGTTGTAGCGGGAGTCGACTGTATTCCTGTTTCTGTAATTCTTTGGTTTATGTCAACTGCACTTGTCTCATCAACCTGCCTGCTAGTCTACCTGCATTCCTAGTTTTTTAGTTTTGGAACAGAGCTCTTGAAACACTGTGATGGTTACTCTCTGGTAGTTGTGCAGATTCGGCACACCAGTGATAGAGCATCTTAGCCATTGTTGATTGTTTTTCTCAAAACGTTAACCTTTTTACCATGCAGATCGCCTTTTATATTTGTACTTGGTTTTAAAATACCTCAAAACACGGTTTATAACATTTTCATTATGGTCTGAACATTTCGTTAATTCCACAAGTTTTCCCTCCTAACAATGCAAAATTTTTATGCACTGTCATGGCTTGGAATTCCTCTAAAATATCATATAATTTTATTCTAGCAAAAGATTTAACAGTTTCAGAAGAATTTAAAAATAAATAACGAAAAACTTCTAACTTGCAATAATTAAGGCATTTTTACTCACCAACTTTCAAAATCCTAAAAGACAAAATGGTGGAAGTGGACGGAAGACATTTTCGCAGAATATCATAGCGTATATAGCCCAGTAAATTTAGGATTTTTTGTACCGCAAACTTATAATTAAGAAATGTTTTCTGAATTAGTTTCCCATAGCGTGTAGAGTAAATCCTAAAAAGTTCCCATGTGAACTTCCATCTAAAATGGCGGATCAAAGATGGCCGCCCAGTACTTTTTGTTTACTTATAACTTTGTCAAAAATGAAGATTTTTCAGTTCTAAAAAAACCTGTATGTGCTCTAAAAGTTTTATTATTTCGATACATAACCTAAAATAACCAATAAAATAGTTCAAACTATTGTTTTGATACCAAAAGCTAAAATTTCTATTTCCTACGTAATAAGCAGAAAAAAAAAGCTTCTAAAATAAAGAATTTTTTATGGTATTCTTTTTAAAATATTAACTGCAAAATGATTGTTAAGTTCCGTTTATTGAGTAACCAAGTAGCTTTTATTCTATTTCTGAAAGAAATCTTGCTATTTCTAGCTTTGGAATGAGAATATGATAATGGAAAAAAAGTGACCTTCAAAGAGTTTAAAAAAAAATTGCAGAATATCATTCATTTAGTACTTTAAAAACTGGCATCTGATATCTTATACAAAAACCTGCAAAATATATAAAAAGAGAATAATAATGTCAGTAAAAATCTAGAAAAATTAAAGCATCATCATTCAACATCGTCATTATCCTCATCTTTGAAACTGTGCAAAGACACTGAATTTTCACATGTTTTACCTAAACAATGTATGCAAAACTTGGAACATTAAAGGTCTACGTTTTCATTGGCATCTGAGATCACAGCCTCACATAATTACGGTTCTTTTGTAGTCACAAAACTTTAAGTAAAGAAGAAGAAGGGGAAGAACGAAAGAACGGGATGTGACAAAAGCATTGTGCACAGTCCACCTTCTTTCATGGACACATCCCCATTCAATTGGATTCATGTTTTTCTTCTACCACTGTTGTACTTGAGGATAAACACAAAGTTAATGCTGTGAATCTGCTGGGTGGAAGAGTTGCCAGGTTTTAAATTTCGAAGAAGAAGTTTTTGTTTCTTAATTATTACTGGGGTGTATCGTCAGATATCTAGAGAATTAAGTCTTTCCCAATCAAAAAGATGTTTCAGGAACACTTTTGTAGTCTGAGTGATATTTTCTGGATCAAGCTGGAGCTATTCAACTGTGAGATCAGAGAAAGCAATTTGAGGTCTTCCTGTAGCAACTTGAAAGCTCCAGATTTTCCCCTTTCCGAATATTGCTGATGTAAAGTCACATTCTATGGCTTCGCGGAGAAAAAGAAGAGGATCCTTCAAGGGATCCAAGACTTCTTGTTCTTTCAATATATTGTAATATTTTCCTTGATATTAAATTGGTTTGGGGGTAAAAAATACAGTGTTGTTTCAGACATACCTCTTTCACTAAGGATCGAGAGCAGACCTGTATCAGTACCTATTACTGCGATTGGTCTATAGCTGTTCTGGCATGCTTTTATTGCAATTGAGCAAATTAATAAGTTGCCTCCCTATCCACTTGTACAACACTCATTCCTCCTAATAGGAAGTATAGTATTCTATCATAACTTGAATTAATCTTGATTTGTTCTCAGAATTCCACAAAAAGTTAGTCCATATAGTCGTTTCTACTACATTTTCTTCAAAAAGCAGCAGTAGTCTCAGAGATTTTCGACATCACTCTTCTTTGTTTCTTCCCAATGTTAGTTGCTAATGCATCATCGTATCCATTAAAAACCACTGCTTCACTTAAAAAGAAGTTTTTTCTGAAGACACCTGAAGTATTTGAGGACTATGTCTATTTACTATAAGCCTGACTCGTCCCATGCCAATGCGTGCATAGGAAATCCTCCATCTTTAATGGACAAAGAGATAGGTGGTGGTGGAGGTGGGTGACTTAACAAAAGGCTCTACTGATTCAATGATAGCTGCCACGTTTGTGTTTTTATCCTTTCTGAGAGAAACCCAACCAAAAAGCGAGGGTTGTTGAGGGGCTAATTCATATTTGAGATATCTCGTAAATTATCGTTTGATTTGAAAACAGCAACATCCTCGTCAAAAACTGGAAGGTTGAACAGAACGATCATTTTTTTTAGTAATAACCCCTTTTTTCTTCTGAAGTTTAACTTCCCTAAAAGAACTTCCTAAAGTTGAAGGCAGTGATTTTCACCGACATTTTTTCCATTGTCACATAACTATATGGAAACATAATGTAAAAAAACATTCTTGAGTAACTACATGCTACCTAAAATGCACAAAAAATACCGTTTTGAAAAAATAATGAGCTTTAAAAAAAAAAAAAATTGAACGGTTTTTGACGAATTTCTATCGTTACTGTGTGTGTGTGTGTTTTTTTTTTTTTTTTTTTTTGATTCACTTAATATTACAAAAGGAATTTGAAGCCACTCTACGGTTTATGGTAGTTTCAAAGAGCTAAACAGATCAGCATTGAATTTTCACACCAAAACTTTTGCATTTCAAACAAAAAACAAGATTTGCAGATCACATATGTTTATAGCTTTTTATGGGGAAATGTCGGTAAAACACAAGCACCAATTCAAACATACATAGCATTTTTTAAAACTGAAAAATAACAACTATTGACTAATAAATGAGGGAAAATATTTAAAAAAAAATACCCCAAAAAATGTAAAAAAATATTTATTTTAGTAGCTTATGCATTCTGCTGCGTGTTACATAGAACACAGAAATTTCAGTTTTTAGTGTCAAAACAAAGGTTAGAATTTTTTTATCGGTCATTTTAAGTTTGTATTGAAACGATATTACTTCCAGAATATCCATTTTTTTTTCAGAACTGAAAATTTTTCATTTCTGATCGAGTTATAAGGTAACCAAAAAGTACTAGACGGCCATCTTTGATCCGCCATTTTGAATAGAAGCTTACATGGGAATTTAGGGGATTTTTCAGGATTCGTTCCACACAAGTTCAGGAACTTGTGTGGATCCTGAAAAATTCAGCTAATTATAAATTTGTGGTGCATCGACCCTATTTTTGGCCTAAAGTTACTGGGCTATTAGCTATTGAAATGATTCCGCAAAAAAAGTTTGGTGAGATTCCTGCTGGTCAATCAAATACCCAGTCAACCAAAAATAATAATAATAATAATAATTTAAAAAAAAACCCATAAATTGCCTCAAAGTTGCGTTAAACTGGAAAATAGTCAGCCAAATCCATGTATTATTTGCCAATCTTGTGCAAAAATCTTACTTTAAGATTTGACTTGAGAAAAGCCTTGAACAGTCAGACGGCCGCTATCGACAGAGAGTTGAGATGATGCACTAAATACTGTATGTATTGGGTTGAGGAAAGCCTTCGAACGTGGAATTAAAAAGCTTATAACTCGTTTTTTATTTTGCTTATAAATTTCGAACAGGTGCTATCTTCAGCAGAAAAATCAGAACTTTCCATAGACATATAATGTTGATATGTGCAAGTAAGTTTTCACGCCCATATTAGAGAATTCATATGAAAGTTGCCTCCTATGGGGGGTTTTTGCCTCCCATTACGGGTTGAAAAGTACCCTATCTGTTATTCTGATGCATAAACTATATTATTGAAAAATTTCATTAAAATCCATTCAGTAGTTTTTGCGTGAAAGAATAACAAACATTCTCACAAACTTTCGCATATACAGGGTGAGTTCGATCAAATCTGCCATACGAAAGGGGGTGATAGAAGAGCCCAAGCGGAGCATAGAACCACCCATTATCGTGTCCAATCCTTAACCGTAACCGAGTTTTGGTAAATTTAAGGAAAATGAGTAAAAAAACAAAATTCTGAGAAAACGACTGATTTCTGAAATTCCTGTAGAACCTACAAAAAAAAAAAAAAAGTACATATTTGGAAAGAGCAGACTAAATCCTACAAAATGATAACTTTCGCATTAAGATAGTCGCATTTTACTGAGAGCTACAAGCTTTGAAACATTGGACACACTCAGAATTAAAATGGTGCCAACGTTTTTAATCGACATTTTCAAAAACAACCGTAAGAGCTACAATCGGGAAAATCTACCAAAAACTGGCCCATTTTATTGGCTTTCAGATGATACAACAACAAATCATATTGGGCTTCAAGTTCAGCTGAAAGTCAGGCTTTTGTTTGAAACAGTGTAAAAATCTGCATTCGTTAAAAAAGGAAATCCAGCAAAGAGTCGCACTTTTCTGTTTTGAATTTTCTGTTTCACGATAGCATGTTGCTTTCTTTGTTTAAGAAAATGATATTTTTATATAAAAATAATAGTTTTAACATTTAATTTAGAGAAAAAACACATGAGATAACGATTCGTAGAAATAAAAGAAGCATTACTTTCCCGTGCTTTTCACAAAGGGAAAATCAATAACAAAAAAATGTTACACCAACATCGATTAGTACATTTAATAAACCTTCAAAATTTACAATCGCTGCTGAAATTGGTCGCCGCCACATCTGATACACGCTCTTGCCCTTTTGCGAACGGAAACAACCGTTGCTCTAAGCGAAATTTCATTCCTTAGTTTCCCTACTGCTTCAACAAGCCGGTCGCTCAATTCTTTCAAACTTGCTACTTCTGTTTTGTAAACTTCTTGTTTTAAGAATCCCTAAACAAAGAAGTCCACTGGCGTCAGGTCTGGGGATCTAGGGGGCCAAGGGATGGGGCCCATACGACCAATCCATTGGGGATACTGTTCAGTTAGAAATTCCCGAACGGGGTTTGAAGAATGTGCAGGGGCTCCAGCGTGTTGGAAAATGATTTCTGCCCTCTCCTGAACAGGAATAGCATCAAGAAGGTCAGGCAAATGATGTTCAATGAACTCTAAATATGTGTTTCCTTTTAGGTTACCTCGAAACACATACGGACCAATTAAATGATCTCCTATTACACCAATCCAAACATTTATGCTGAATCGAGTTTGGAGTGATGAGTTTTGGGTTAAGAAAGGATTATGTTCAGTATAATGATGCCAGTTATGCAAATATATGATGCCCCCTCTAGTAAACAACGACTCATCTGTCCACAATATCTTTCTTAGAAAATGGTGATCTTCAGTGTCTCGGGCTAGTAGCCATCTGCAAAATGTTACCCGCTTTTCTAAATCTGAATTGCGCAGTTCTTGTACTAGAGTAAAATGATACGGGTGATACTTGTTTTGGTGCAATGTTTTCATCACTTTACGTTGTGATAGTCCACCTTCTATAGCAATCGAGCGTGAACTCACACTTTGGTTTTCCACTACTCGGTCCAGCACATACTCCTCAACATTGGCAGAACGGAGATCCTGGCCCCTCTCGAACAACGTACCAAATGAACCTGTCTCTCTGAGCTTTCGATGTACAGAGGCAAACACATCTATTAGATTCAGAACGATTTGGGTAACGGAGTCGGTATTCTTTCTCGGCTCTGCGAGCATTACCATCACAAAATCCGTACACGAAATGCATGTCAGCATACTCTTCGATAAAAAATCGAGACATACCCAAAAATCGAGAAAAGAATATAGCAACTTATCTTTAGAAACTTTAACGAAAACTTTCAAAAACTAAAAACACACTCTCTACTGACTTACTGTAAAAAGAATCATAATTCTATCAATTTTCAAAACACATTTACAAAATATCAGAAAGAAGCAAACGATACATAAAATATTATGACAAATGAATAATTCTGTTTAGTTTTTATCATTAATTGTTTTGTTAAACAAATACTTTTTATTTTCAGACGATATTTTTCACAATCATAAATCGTAATCGGAAGTCTTTTGATGGGTCTGTATACGTTTTAAGGTCTTATAATGCAGGAAGCTCATATTTAGAGTTCATTGAACATCATTTGCCTGACCTTCTTGATACTATTCCTGTTCAGGAGAGAGCGGAAATCATTTTCCAACACGATGGAGCCCTTGCACGTTCTTCAAATGCCGTTCGGGAATTTCTAACTGAACAGTATCCCCAATGGATTGGTTGTATGGGCCCCATCCCTTGCCCCCCTAGATCCCCAGACCTGACGCAAGTGGACTTCTTTGTTTGGGGATTCTTAAAACAAGAAGTTTACAAAACAGAAGTAGCAAGTTTGCAAGGATTGAGCGACCGGCTTGCTGAAGCAGTAGGGAAACTAAGGAATGAAATTTCTTTAAGAGCAACGGTTGTTTCCGTTCGCAAAAGGGCAAGAGCGTGTATCAGGTGTGGCGGTGACTAATTTCAGCAGCTATTGCAAATTTTAAAGGTTTATTAAATGTACTACTTGAAGTTGGTGTAACATTTTTTGTTCTTGATTTTCCCTTTGTGAAAAGCATGGGAAAGTAATGCTTCTTTTATTTCTACGAATCGTTATCTCGTGTGTTTTTTCTTTTTATTAAACTGTTAAAACTATTATTTTTATATAAAAATATCATTTTCTTAAACAAAGAAAGCAACATGCTATCGTGAAACAGAAAATTCAAAACAGAAAAGTGCGACTCTTCGCTGGTTTTCCTTTTTTTAACGAATGCAGATTTTTACACTGTTTCAAACAAAAGCCTGAATTTCAGCTGAACATGAAGCCCAATATGATTTGTTGTTGTATCATCTGAAAGCTAATGGAATGGGCCAGTTTTTGGTGGATTTGCCCGATTGTAGCTCTTACGGTTGTTTTTGAAAATGTCGATTAAACATGTTGGCACCATTTTAATTCTGAGTGTGTCCAATATTTCAAAGCTTGTAGCTCTCGGTAAAATGCGACTATCTTAATGCGAAAGGTATCATTTTGTAGGATTTAGTCTGCTCTTTCCAAATATGTACTTATTTTCCTTGTATATCCTACAAGAATTTCAGAAATCGGCCCTTTTTTCAGAATTTTGTTTTTTTACTCATTTTCCTTAAATGTACCAAAACTCGGTTACGGTTAAGGATTGGACACGATAATGGGAGGTTCTATGCTCCACTTAGGCTCATCTATCACCCCCTTTCGTATGGCAGATTCGATCGAACTCACCCTGTATAATAGTACTAACTTTTACTCGTGGTTTCGCTCGCGTTGATGTAGATTTTGTCAAAAGATTCAAATTCCAATGGGATCGTTTCCAAAATTTTAAAAGTATTCTTTTCTGAAAGAGCACGCTTGAAAACATAGGATCTGACCATTTTTTTGATAAATTTGTATACGTTTAATATTTTTAAAAAATACTTAAATCGGAGCCCTTTCATTGTTTACGGCTTCTGCCGATGGCATCACAAATGATGAAATGCCATTCAGTGTTGTCATTCACAATGCAAAATATTTAATTCGCATCTTTATTCACGTGTATTGGCAACGATAGGGTTGGTAGCAAGTGGAGAGCGCAATTTTAATTCGCTGCTTGATTATCATAACGTGGAAACGTAGCAGAAAGATGCGGCAAATTGCATCATTTGTGACGTCATCAAGTCCACGCCTTGTTTGAAAAATCATACTTTTTAAAAAATGTATTAAAAAAAAAACTGTTGTTAAAATAAAAGTATTTTCTGGGTCCATGTTATTATTATTTTTTTTTGCTCATTCTATCCATTTCAATGACTAAAAGTAGTAATTTTGCTACGGAAATATGAGATGCATGTTCGAGGCACCTGGGGACTCCGCCCCTTATCCTCAGGTGTAACTGCTATTGAAGAATTTCCCCGAGGGGAGACGTTGGCTGCTATTGGCAAGAATGGTAGCCGTTTGTTGATCCTGGTAGTTCCAATTCTCAGAAACTTTCGCACATTCTCACAAACTTTCGCATATATAATAGTACTAACTTTTACCCGCGGCTTCGCTCGCGTTGATGTCGATTTTGTCAATCGATTCAAATTCCAATTAAGCGTTTCATAAAAAATTAAAATAATTTAACAATGCGTGGGTCGCTTGGCTAGACTGGAGATAAAAAATGGACATGGCATCCATCAAGTAATGTACATTTTAATTGATTTTTGTATGGGTTTTGAACGTTTTGTTTAAATATTTGACGGATCATCTTTTACTTTAATATCGAATTTAATAATATTTTTACCTTAATTGATTTGGCGGGTTTTTTTTTTATCATTTTAATGCAACTTTTGTAAAGGCTGGGGCGCCAAGATATTCGCAACTCCAACAAACTATAGGGGACGCTGCAGTCACTGTCTAATGGCGGATGAAAAAGGTAAAACAAACGCACGCTGTTACAATTAAATTGCTTCTGAGCTTAGTAAATGACAGAAATTTTTCTTCGTATGTATGATGTTTTTGTTCTTCATTCTTTGAAAAAGGTTTTTCAAAGTCATTAGGTTATTCTGATCCATGTAGAAAGAGATGAGTAATCAAAAAGTATTACGAAAGTTAAAAAAAAAGTTGGAAAACGCTCAGTAAGTTGTTCTGAAGCAGACATTTTCACGATGTTGAATTCGATATTCATAAAATTTTGATTCGCATCGAACAACATTTTCATTTTGTACTGTTTTTTTCTATACATTAGTACTTATTATGTCCAGTTTCGTAACATTTCCGGCATTTGTTGACATTTTTGTCACATAGTGCACTTACGTGACCGTAAGACTGTCAAGAATAACATTCAATACTGGATAATTTATTTCTATGACTATATATGATTGAATATCAAAAGAGGAAGATGTTATTTCATTCTTTTATTTAGCTGGCGCAAATTGTTTTATTTATGTAATTGAGTTATTTCCTCGAATCGGTTTACTAAAAAATTCTCTACTACATAATTCTCGCTGTTTCATATGTTCCTATTTCTCAACTAAATGCTAAAATTCTGTCATGCTATGCTGTGTGAATCATCTGCAAAATGCTCACGGATACATAGTGGCAGTTCTGTTTTAAATCATCATGCATTTAATTCATTCGTCATTTATGATTTAACTGATAAGCGAAATCTTGTCAAGATACATTATTCTTTCACACAATGCTAAAACCATAACCCTAAGTTGGCGCACTATTTCAGCGATAAAAATTCCAAGCTGTTGTTTTTTATTGCTCAGACTCTTAACGTTCTTTCTGGATTTTTCAATCCGTTCTGCGATAAATATTTTCAAAAATATTTATTTGCATACTGTCCCTTTCAGTTAGATGCTTTAATAACAAGGTTATTTAAATCAATTGTGTGGAATTAGGTTAAGGAACAGCAGTAATTTTTCAGCATGGTACTAGTGTCCAGCCAATGTTATTAAGTCCGTTTGTTTTCATCGAAATAAAAAACTAATATTTATTCAAATTCACTCAGAACAAAATAAATAAAATGTGTACTCACAGTTTTTTAGCAGATATTTTTGATGTTACACTGCTGCAGGTGACGATTCCAAATGATGAATTATGCAAATTTAAAAAAAAAAAAAGATACACATAACAAACTGCTTGTTTTGCCCAAAGTGGAACACATGGAACGCAATGTTTTACCTTTTTCGGCAATTTTATAAATCACCGCGTATTCGAGCTCTGGAGTTGCGAATGATAAAACAGCTATCTGACTTGAAGTAAGGTAGGTTTAAAACAACTTTTATCAAATTTTCAGATTTTGGTTTTCGTTTGGTCGTATGGTCCGGAGAATCGCCGCGCCGCGCCGGTGCACAGTGGGGCGAAAACGCCAAAAAGCGCTTATAATTTATTTTTCCTATACTAAACTAATTGAGGATTAATAAATTTGCACAGGCCTACCTCTTAGGCAATCAGCGGAAATTTTAGAGCCCTTCGTCCACTACAAAGCTGAAGGGAGCTTTTAGAAAGTTGAAGAACCATGAGTGCGGGAATTTACAAAAACTGCTTTTAAGCAGTTCATAATTTTTTTTTTATTTTTTGTTAAAGGCAGGTATATTTAATTTCTTTCGTGTCCAACGATAGTAATAGAACGAAAAAAAAAAGTAATGGAATCCTCAAACCGAAAATCGGTTTTGATCAGCACCAAAAACTTTGGAATTCAAAGCTATTTTTTTCAAAACACTCTACAAAAAATGTCCTCTTATGTCCTCTTAGAAATTAATATTAATAAGTCATAAATGGTCTGTAGAAAGACCCGGAAAAGGAATTAGCTGCGTAAACCTGCGAACTTTGGACCCTTAGCCCAAATAAATCGAGAAAAATCCATTATAACATGCCTGTATAAACAAACGAGAGAGGTTTAAAAACACTTTTAAGCACTCTTTGGCGTTTTCGCCCCACTGTACGGTATAGCGGAAGAGGACAGATTGTTTTCTCTGCATTGACACTGCGATGGAAAAGAAACACCATGTACAGATTTTTTGAGGCTGGCCGCTTAGTGGGATTTTAAGCTGTGAACTTACTAAACTCCTTAGGTAGGTAAACTACATTTAACGATATTCGTGCGTATTGTTTATAACGATTTATGTACCATCTTATAATAGTATTTAATTGCTTAAAAAGATTTATTCGTATCATTTATATAATTGATTTTCGTTGATAAATATTTGCTGCATGAATACATTTAATTGAACATACACATTTTTTTTTTTAATTTTATTGAAAATATCCGCTAAGTGGAGTTGAAAGGAATTTTCACAGAATTTTCTACATAATCCGTGGGCAGATTGTAGCTTTGCCGTACAGGTTAAAAAATCTGAACTTAATAAATTCTTTTAATTTAACATAGGTAGATATAGTAATTTTAAAAATGGTGTTGCTCATCACCATGACCAGTTTCCATGTCTTTCAAGACGATATGGGTATAGTCTTGAAAGTCATGGAAAATATTAATTTCTGGGTTGAAGGTGTAATGACAAATATTGCAAGTTACAAATATTAAATGTTACATAATAACACGAAAAGTATTTGAACTCTATGTGAAGCGTGTTGCCTCAATTTTCTTACAACAATTAAGTTTGGAGGAACATAAAACTTAATTTCAACCTATGAAACATCACGCTCAGATGGAAAATTCATACAATTAAATGAAATGATGAACAATTTAGAAGAAAATTGTTTCAAAATAAATAAAGCAGAATAAAAAAAATATTGTTTACTTTTACCAGTTTCACTCAAAGTATCACACACCGACATTTAATAAGTACACCAATAAATAAACTTTACTTTAGGTCTTTACTTGACTCGCATTGGGGATGAATGTTCGGACGCAACGACTCGGATTCTAAAGACCTTTAAATGTCTGAGACTAGTGTCGCCAGAGTTGTGGAATTGAGGTCAAAAACGGATAAACGATAGCTACTTAGCTCACATATGTGCAGTGAAGGAAGCAGTCGTCCATATTTGTTTTTCTTTCATGAAGTTTGTCTCTTTTCTTGAAAAAAAAGTCAAAAAAATTTCTTTTTTCTACGAGAGAGACATACGACGCTATGGAGCAGTCGAAGTTATAAAATGTTTTTCTTCCTATTTAAATCTGAACTAAAGTGGATACATCTTGTAGCTATTTCAAAATGCTAAAAATTTCTTATAATTAAAGGGGTTTGTTTTGTTTGTTCTTTTCCAAATTTTAAGCTTTTTTTCGTCGTTATTGCGGTACTCAAAACCAAAAATTGTACTTTTTAAAAGCAATAAAAAAATTGAAAAGAAAAAATTGTACTTTAAAATTAACATAAAAGCGACAGATTGTACTGCCGTAACGTGAAGAAACGTGTTTTTGATGAACCTCAAGCATCAATAAAATATTGAAGTTTGAAATTAAAAATATTTTTTATTTTCATCGGAAACTAAAAAAAGCATGTTTTTTACAATGAAACTGGAAAAAAAAACTATTGCAAAAATGTTTAAAACAAAAAGGAAAAAAAAGGTAGATACTGTCAATCACCTGCCAGTGTAGGTCTTTGAAGACTTTTAACTGTTGCGAAAATTTTATATTTTTGAAATTCTTAACTACTACCTACTTAAAAGTAAATTTATTAGGGCGCGAGTCACAGAAGTTTGGCTATATTATAAAAAATAAAGAAAAAAATAGACATTATTAAAATTAAAAACTCTTCTTTGCTGATGCGATTTACCTTTTAATTCACTTTGTAAAAAAAAAAAAAAAACTGAAAATGCTTTTATTATGTAAGTACCTTCACGTTTATCTAGACTAACGGGGACCAAAAACGTTCCGGAGAATCTAAAGTCCGAATGATCGGAATAATATGGATAATGAGCAAAACGAGTACTCAAAGAAGCAGACTTCTTGCTTATTCAAATTAATAAATCGTGATTTGTAACAAAATTACATGAAATTATTTACAAGACATTAAAAAAATGCAAATAATTTTCCACATTTTTTTCTTGACAAAGAATTGGTTCGCTGTCTTCTGTTCCAAACACGAATGCGTTTGAACTGAGCATGGATTCAAAAAAAAAAAAAAATAATAATAATAATAATAATTTTTGACATCTTGAATTCAAATTATGCTTTTCGCAATCACGAGTGTATGTGTAGACGTGTGTGTACGTAGGTGCGTGTATTTAGGTGTGTGTATTGAGTCGTGTGTGTTGCAGGCATGTGTGTGTTCAGGTGTGTGTGTAGCATAGACACCACCTCTCAGGAGTAGTACCGCTTTTGGAGGTCGGTTGACAGTGGAGTTCGCAGAGGCCGTGGTCCGAAAATCATAAGTTAAGCCTTGAATGAACTCTAATGATTTGTAACTATGGCGGCGAAAATTCGTCCTCTTAGTAAATATTAAAACAACTAGCTGAACTTATTCTTGTCGTCATAGTAATCTTAAAATTCAGAGCATTATCAATCTCCGTCAATTGAGCTTAAATGGCCATTCGCAGTTGCTCAATACTAAAAAGAAAAACAAAATGTTTAATGTTTGGAGTACCAACTTAAAAAATAATTTTACAGATATGATCTGGACCAACGAAGGCCAGAAATAAACGAGGTTCTGCCCGATTTCAAAACTAAGTCCCACGAAACATTTACTTTCACTAAAGTTTTATCTTCTAGGTTTCTATTAAAAAATTACATATCAAAAGAGAACATTTTTAAAACCTCCCCGCTATTTAGGTCACTGAAACAAGGTCGGAAGAACACAGAAAACCGCCAGAGCACCAAAAACAAAAACAATAGAAGAAGTACCTTGCCTTTCATCTCTGGAACTCCCGGGGATGAACTTGCAGTCGTTTGGCGCCAACGATCATTTTCGGCGGACGATTTATATTCTTCAGAATTCCTTTTCTCGTACTACTAATCATTTCATCGTTTCGTTCATCAAATATATTCACGGATCAAGTGAAGCGTTAGAGTTCCTGATTTCTTTCTATCCGTCGTTTTTGTGTAAAATATCTCACCCCCTTGTCCTTCTTAATATGAGGTGCATTAATATCGGGGGATAAATTTAAATTATTGTAGTAATGGATATGAAAAGAGTTTATCTCTTTCTTGGTTACCTAAGAAACTTTCTTTTGACGAAGTTTGGATAATAATTTATATCTTTTGATATATATTAATGTAAAAAAATAATAATAAGGAGTATAAAGGATAATGAGGAGGATCATTATTTTATTTAAACACTAGTGGTACCCGCACGGCTTTGCCCGTTATAGAAAAATTTAAAGGTCTTTTGGTTCGCCTGTATATTTACAAATAATGTGTGGCAAATTTTCTCGCCAGTTGGCTTGTACCAATGTTACGGTTCCACGTTATGAAAATTTCGTATTTCGCCAATTGGCTTGTGCCCATGTTACGGTTCCATGTTATGATAATTTCGTAATTTACTCGTCCATCTTATGATAATTTTGTTCTTAAAATTGGAATAAAAAAAGAACCACAACGAATTTTCGAAAAATCACTTCGAGGTGCACACCCCATGCTGCAAACTTTGTGCCAAATTTCATGAAAATCGGCCGAACGGTGTAGGCGCTATGCGCGTCACAGAGAACTTGACAGATAGAGATCCGGACAGAGAGAGATCCTGAAGGAAAGAGATCCGGACAGAGAGAGATAGTGACAGACAGAGAGAGGTCCGGACAGAGAGACTTTCAGCTTTATTATTAGTAAAGATTATACGTATGATGAGTTAGTATATAAATTCCCAAACTTTTCCAAGTTGTGGCACCCTTTGAACAGTTAAAACTTTTTCACCGTACTTAATTATTTATCTCTGAAGAAAGAGTATATATATAATTATTTATCTCTGAAGAAAGAGTATATATCACGGGACGCGGGAGCGTCCCGCCCCGCCAAGGAAACCAAACGTCAGCAGCCAACAGATAGTAGAGTTGCTATGGTAGAAAATATAGCCGGAAACTGCATTTTGTGATAAAATCATGAAACTTGACATGCATGTAGACAATGTACTAACAAACATTTTTGGAAGGGGAGGCAATTCAAAATCCCCCCCCAAAACCTTCCTGGCAGCCATTTTTGGTCAAAAATCCAAAACTACTTTTCTTTTTTATTTTTTGAAAAATACCCACTGTATCTTCTTTAGGGAGTTTGCTTACTAAAGCGTAAAATATCATCAACATATCTCTAAACCTCCTAATTTTAAAATTAATTTTAAAAATTTGATTTTTTTAAACAAAATTTTAACTAATCAAAGTTTTTAAGATTTCTTGAGGGGTCGTTCAAGAAATGTTTTTTTATGCTTTTTAAAGCACTACTGCTAAGGAAAATCAATTTATTTACAGTAGATCCCAATAATCCGAACCCCAGAAATCCGAAGCATCAGAAAATCCGAACCTATGTTTTAAAGTTTTCTATGAAAAATTGATTACAAAACTAAGAATAAAACTAGAAATTAAAAACCATAAACAAAGCTAGTAATTTTTCAAAACTTGAAACAAACATTTGAATTGTTGTTTAAGAATCAATACAGCACTTTGATTAGTTAAAACGAAATCAATTTTCATTATCGGCGGGAAAAAAAAAAAAACTTCAAACACTTGGAAATGAAGTACGCAATTTTTTGGAAGTTTAACTCACATTCTGCAGTTTTCTCAGTCATATGTGCACTTGAAATAAGGGGGAGGAGGCACGGACGTTGTTTTTCCAGAACTCCAATCTTTATTATTATTAAACGCTTTAAAACAAGTTTCAAGTTTTTTCTCATTAGACGATTTGAGGCGTTTGTTCTATGTTTTAAACGATGTAAGTGGAAGAAATATTTAATTAGTACAATAAGAAGTTTAGTACTATGTTGATAAAGCTAGCAATATTTTTACTATTAACAAAATTGCTATTTATTGAAATGTCATTCACTGTTACAAAAACTACAACTAAATTGCAATACAACTCTGATTAAGTGATGCATACAACGATTATATGGAAAGCAATTTTAAACGTTTGAATTTACAAGTAATTTACACAAGTATATAACATTTTCCATTGCAGTATTTTACACATAGGAGCTTAGATAAGTCCACTTTTGAAGCACCCACAAGTTATTTAAGAGCAGTTTTTTTTACACTTGCATAACGTAAATTCGCTTTCAGCAAGAACTTAAAACTTCGAGCAAACTCAGACAAATAAGAACGTGCTTTTCATCAGTTACTGTAAAACCAAAATCATAAATTGAAGTTAAGGCTAAATTGTTGGACATACTGCCCCACTGATGTCCACCTTCATAAGCACTAAATAACTTGCCTTAGGGCTTCAGCTGTGGGTGGTAAGTTATTCATTGATCATTGTTCGCTGGTGGAAAAAGTTTCCAGCTTCATTTACGGACGGCAAGTTGCATGCAGACGAGTAGTAGCAAAGATTAATGAATCACTAAGATATTTGAAATTTTTAATTAGATGTGCATTTTTTTTAGGTTAGGATATATATATATGAAAATACACCAATAACATCAGGATAGTCTTTTCATCATTTCCACATCGTCACTTTTTTCCAACCTGCAAGAAAAGAAGTAACCATGTAAGTTCCGCTGAGAATGAGTGAAATTCTCTTAGAACAACTGATTTTGGCTGACCGACTTTGTACGCTAAGTCTTGGACTAGTATAAGTCGAAAGTGTTTTCCAGCTCCAAAATCTTCTCTATCCCCTTTTTGTACAGCTGATGGAAGCATCGTTGTCAACAGTTCCAACGAATATGCTCATGTGTCCTCTTATTGCAGCATGCAAAACATGAAAGAAGAGCCAGAAATTAGCTTCCTCGTGATTTTATGGCACTAGAGATGTCTTACTCGATGAAAATCACCGTCACATCATTAAGAGCAAACATAAGATCATATAGCTAGTGCAATCATGGAAAACAATTCTGTCTTATCTGCATTTCGTAGAAACTGAACTAGTTCTTAGATAGCAAACCATTTTCTCTAAAATGATATATTTCTCTTATTCCTCTTATATGTCTTACTTGTTGTATCCTGAAAAGAATGCAGATCCACCGAAAAATTTTCTGTCCTAGGTCGTTTTATGTGAACGATGAAAGAACCATCATAGACAATGGCGTCACAATGTATCTCCATTGCACTTATTTTAAAATTAGCATTCATCATTTGCATCTTCATCATCTCATCTTAACTCGTTTTCTTCCTCTCTCGAGTTGTTTTCATCAGTAAGAATACTATAATTTAACTCATTGAGCAGGAATGTTATCGACCAGACTTATTCCCGTTCAAAGAGCTCCATTTATTGAAATCGATGGAGGGTGAGGTTGATTTTCATAGAGGAGAAATTCAACTAGGTTGAAATTTACGGTATTACAAATAATGAAAAGCTTTGAAAGTGAATCTGCATCGGATTTTAATCTTTTCAGTAAAAGAACAGACTTACTGATTTTTCTGGAAAAATGAAATGCTAAAAGTTATTGTTTTTCTACCCGTGAACATAAAGTGACTTTTGAGTCACAACTCTTTTCTCAATAAATTTGTTGCACTGTTTTTTTCCCTCAAATTGCACAATCTTCATCAATTGCTCCACATATTCTTCGTCTACTGCTACATTCGTCTCCAATGAGAACAATTCTTTCGATGACTCTAAAAATGGATTCTCATGTTTAGCTATTTCTCTTCAAGACCTTTCTTGAAAACATGCTTTGGAAACTTAACATTTCTTCATTGCGCATATACAGCGTTTCTTTAAATCAGCAGAGGTAACTTTTTCAAACTGTATAATTAAATCGATAATTTGAAGACCAGCCAACATCCATCTTCTTAACGCAGTTGAATCTGTGAAAGTCCAATAGCCCCACCATCTCCTTTCACTATCGCATTATTTTGCTAAGCATGGTCCGATCCAATTACAGAAAACGCGTTCATTGTCTTTTTTACAACAAACGTTCCTTTTTCAAAGGCTTTGTGTACGTCTGGAGGGTTTGTGGGTTAAAGAAAAAGATTTTGAATAAAAACTGGTAACTATCCAGCATAGTTACCAAAGTATATGTATAGCGTATAGCAATAAAATGAAAAAAAAAATACCACACACACACACACACACACACACAAAATCAACTCCTTCAAAGTTTCAGAAAAGATAATAAAGTTGGTTGAGATCTATGATCTAATAAACTTTAATTTTAAAAGCACCAGCTTTAATACGGTGCTCCAAAACTTGAATTTGTTTATATATATATGTTTTTTTTTATAAAATGAGAAAAAGCTTACTGTTGATCAATTGGGGGACGGAGAATTAACAACAGCAACAATAGTAATAATAATAATGAACAGCAATTTAAAATTCAACTTTAAATTTCGCTCTATTAGAGTTATGTTGTCTTGAAATTAATTTCTCCCTTTTTTCTCCAAGTCCTTATTCTGTTATACTCTTCGCAATTAGTTTCAATTATTCGTGCTTAGTCATTTAAAACTAGGGGCATCATGACCGGATAATTGGACAGTTCGGGCAAATAGAGTTCGGATAACTGGAACCCTACTTTGATATAACACTAATGTAATGTATCTTCAAATTCAGAAACCTGTAATTCTGTTATGGGGGGGGGAATTCACTTCAGGGAACTCACAATTTAAAAATATCAATTTCTTTTTTAAAAACCACTTTTTTTGAAGTTATTTCTGAAATTAGACATTTTTTGGAGTTTCAAACAGTAAATAATGTAATAGACATCCATTGAATGACACACCCAATGATTTAAAAAATTATAATAACGAAAATTTTAAAAGAACCGCCGTTTTTGGTTTTTGACCAAAAATGGCCGCCAAGGGGGGGGGGGGGGGTTGGGGGGGATTTTGGAATGCCTCCCCTTCCTAACATTTTTGTTTATACAATGTCTACAAGCATGCCGAGTTTCATAATTTTATCACAATTTGCAGTTTCTTCCCCCGTAGCCCTCCGACTAAGAAGCAATTCCACCGCCAAAGACGAAAGGAAATAACAACGACTAAGACCAAGATTACACGACAGAACAAGTTGGAGTTTTTTTGGTTTTTCACCCCTCTGTATATCAGCCCCATGAAGAGCCCCGGAGTTGATTTTTGGTACACTCAATCTCTAGTGGCCCATGACGCGGTAAACCAAAATACAATCCCCTGGACCATTAGGGGGAGGAGGTATTAAAGTTATAAAATCGCTGTTCAAAAAGGTTTTCGCTTTCTTTGACAGGGCTACAGCCCAGACGAAAAAAGGAATCAAGCTGAAATTTCGCACACACATTCCTTGTGCCCTACTGATGTGCCTTTTGTGCCATTTAACCCCCCTCTTCTTCCCCCTCGTTTTTACCTCCCAAATTGTACCTACTCGGGGTTCTGTCACAGCCCCCCGAGGGGCTACGGTATTGATTTTTGTATACATATTCTTGGGGGGGGGCCATTGAGTACATATACAAAAATTCAACCCCCAGGGACATCATGGGTCGGAGTAATTGAAGTTTGAAAATCACTAATTTTCCCTAAATTATTATGTACTTACTCTCAGCTCATAGGGTTGTTTATCTTGGACTGCAATTGCAAGGTTAGAACAGATCCAACAGTTTTTCCAAAGTTATCTAAGGAAATGAAATTCAATCAAGACTAAAACATATCCAACAGTTGCAATCAGACGTTAAATCGCGGATATCACAAATTTGCCACAGCGACTGCGCATGCGCGCAGACTTAGCTCCTTGGGCTTTCTGTTTTCAGATTCTATGTTGTTTGTTTATACTTAAGCAGAGAAACAAATTAATGAATGAGATTTGTATGTTGTCATTGGGGGGGGGGACCCCCCCCCAAGTTTTGCCGATACGAAATTTCCTTCCCCCTGTTTTTCAGTTTTTATATATTTATGGAGGGAAGAAATTTTAAATGTCGGCCCAAAACTGGGGTTAAACCATTACAATATTTTACGTGACAAATTATATGAAACTGTACGCATATGAATACGGCACATATAACTTTAATTGAAAGCGAAAAATAGCACTTTTTTATTGGTTTGCTTATTTTCTAAATTAATGGATTTTTCACAAACAACACATAATGAATTGAAAATATATGAAATACGTGTGTGGATATCCGTGCTTTGCAGTAATTTGTTAGCTGAAAATTTTTTTGAAATAAATTAAAGCGAGACTTTTAATGAGCTTAGTCCGCGCGCAACATGCGCATTCGCTATGGCAAATTTGGGATATCCGTGATTTGACATCAAGTAAAGTTGTATAGATCTTCTGACACATTCAAATTTAAAATATTTAATGGTTTAGTTTTTTTTTTTACTTGGTGATAACATGCGTTATTTCGTCTTTTAAATGAACTTTTAAATAAAACTAGGTATTAAACAAGACAAAGACTTCTATCAAGAAAAAGATAAATCACCAAACAATTAAAATTATCACATAAAACGTAAAATAATCCACGATTTAAGAAAAAATGTAATTAAACATGAAAGTGAAAAGCTAGATTAAAATAGCCCTCAAGCTGTAAAACATTTAAAGAAACCTTTATGAAAATGTTGAATAATCTGTCAAATAAAGAAACTGTAGTAGAATTTATTGCGAAGTTGTAAAATACTCGAAAACAATATAATTTAAAATATAGTATTTTATTACTCAAGAAGTTTTCTTTGCAACAGAGAGGATACAAGGATTGCAATAAAATTTAAACCGTCCAATTCTCGCAAAATGAACATAGAATCTTAATAGTCGGAAAATAATTTGACGTAAAATTAGGCTAGCCATTATTGTTCCTTAAAAACACAAAACAGCGTTGTTTAATTGAAAATTTTCTGACTTGAAGTTCTCAATTCTAAAAATACAGAAAAAGTAATAATATCAATGCAAAAAGATGTGATATTTCATCAAAAACAACCCTGTTGTAAAAATTTCCCCGCCAAGAAAACCTTTAACTTTTCCGCACAAAAAGAAAACCTGCATCCTAAACCCAAAAATCCTCAGCCATAAAAAGTTATGATATCTAGTTTGCCCGCCAAGTATCTGCCAAACTATCATCCTCCCTCTTCTCCTTTTTCATCACAGCTACTTCCGTTAGAACCTCCTCCCACCTTCAACTCCTCAGAAATATGGATAGATCTTTTAAATTGTTTATTTTGTTTGGCGGGAAGCTTTTCAAAGTGAAGTGGTTGCTTGGTGAGCAAAAAGCTTCCCAACAAACAAGATAAACAATTTAAAGGATCTATCCATATTTCTGAGGAGTTGAAGGTAAGAGGAGGTTCTAATGGAAGTAGCTGTGATGAAAAAGGAGAAGAGGGAGGATGATAGTTTGGCAGATACTTGGCGGGCAAACTAGATATCATAACTTTTTATGGCTGAGGATTTTTGGGTTTAGGATGCAGGTTTTCTTTTTTGTGCGTAAAAGTTAAATGTTTTCTAGGCGGGGAAATTTTTACAACAGGGTTGTTTTTGATGAAATATTTATTTACTAGAAAGTCGCCCATCAAAGTATGACGGGAGAATTTGAACGAAGCAATTGCCTGTTTGGTGATATCTTTAGAGTTGAAATTTTAACCCTAACTCCAGGAGATTAACCCTAAACTTCAGAAGATAGAGTTAATAGTTGACCACTTTTTCATTTCTTCATTCTACTAAAATGAATCTTACCAGTAAAACAGTTAAGTGACCAGATCCAGTTCAGCCTAGTCAAAATGAAGCATTTCCCTGCATGTCAAGCATTACCAAAAATTTTTATCAAAGTATCATGCTGTAGCGCGAGTTTCATTGTTGATGACGTCAGGAGCGTTACTTGATCATTTGCTATTATATATATGAGGATGTATAAATAGTAGAGATAGTCAGGGATCATGTTCATATATTTTCATAGTTTTGTGGACAAAACAATAAAGTATTTAGCAGCAGAGTTATTATTTGTTTAATGAAATAAGGACTTCTTAGGTTCTTGATGTTGACGAATGGTATTTTTGCTTTTGTTTATTAAAGTACTAGTGGAACAAAGCAACATTTTCATTTTAGTTGCAGAATTGAATTCCATTCATCTTTAAGTTTTCATTTTATCCTCGAGCTCAATGATTTGAAATCGTTCGGCTTGCTTGAGGTAAGCCTCGGCTTCTGGTTTTCTAAAAACACAATTCTTATGACTTTCCTCTTCTAGAAACTTCGAACAAACTTCGTCTTAAGCAGAAAATTCCAAGCTTTCGAATGAGCTAAAATTTAAAAATGTGCATGAATTATTTCTCCTCTATAATTTCAAATTCGTGAAACATGAGCTTAAAAGTGAAATAGAAAAGAACAAAAGGGCGATTCCACGAAAAGTGGTCCTGACACACTGAAATATTTTTTGCCACAAATTGAAAACAAATCTTTTTTTAGATTAAAATATATTTACTGTTTCAATTTCAGCATTAATTTTTTGATAGAAAATTTTTTTTCTATGAAATTTTGGCTATATTTGGTAGCACACAAACAGCACCAAAAAATGCATAGTTATAAACATAAATTTAAAAGCCAATTTAATATTTCTTAATCGTTAGTTTTTTCTTGAAAAAACTATGAAATAACATTAAAACAAATGTTCTACTATAACTATGAGCTAAAAACTTAAAAGTAAGATTTTTATTAAAATTTCAACTCTAGAAAATACTCAGACCATTTTTTTTTCGGTAACACATGTAACGCGTAAAGTAGTAAAGTTTTTTCCTAACCTAAATTAGCGGATTAAAAGTAAAATATCTCATATTATAAATTAACTTGATATGTTAGTCATATACCTAAAGTTTCATCTTTCTACATTTGATTGAAAATCTTTATTAGAGGTAACACAGTAACGTTTTTGTATGATGTTCTTCAAATGTTGGATCTCTACATTTGAGTGTTAAGGTAAGGCTGTTTTAAATGATTTATCTAAAAATATTGTGTGCTGACTCTTAAACTATGCCTCAGTAAAAAAATGAAATAATGTTTCGTGTTTGAATATTAGCTTAAAAAGGGTTGTACTTAAAGAAAGAGAATAGAACCAAAGCGAAAATTATTTCCATACCTAAACAAAAATTTAAATTAAACTAGAGTACCCGACAGACGTTGTTCTGTTCAAACTTTGTAAATGGAAAAGTTAACAAATTTCAATAAACTATCAAGTGTGTTTGAACCATTCTGTTGAAAAAAAAGGAAAAAAATGTTTTAAGCTGTTATGGTGTGAGAATGCGTATATTTATTAAAACTTGATTTATCGAATGCCCACTGAGCAGTTGTTTTATCAACTATTTTTTGTCCCGCACTTAATGGTTTGCTCCTTCAGCCATACTCAAAGGATAAAAAGCGTCCTCAGATATTAAGTGTAAAAATCTAACTACCCATCTAGAAAAAACGGGAAATCCCGCTGCAGCATCCCCCATATGAAAAAGAATAAAATAATCGAAAAGATATCGTTTAGAAAAATGATAAAGGTTCATAACAGTTCTTTGGTTAAGCGAAAATCACTCATCCCTCCCCCTCTCCCGATGTAAAATAAACACATTCTTCAACTAAAATGACTAAAAACTCTTTAAAAACGAAAAACAATTATTTGCAAATTGAAATATTTCGCCAAATAAACAAAAAATACAATAAATTACATTAACAGTAGCTTTAAAATGTAAACAAATGATTATACAACTCTATTGTTTATAGCCGAAGTCGCCAAGCTACCACGTTACTGTAATCCAGCCGATCAGTGAGCGAAGCCAACTCCGACCGATTAGCGGTCCGATCTTTTGAACGAAAACTTTTTAAACTTCATATATTGCCTAATTTGTTTTTTCCACCAAAGATAAATATCTTCCACTGCACTGATCTTTTGTGTACAGAACTACCCTGTTGTAATATATCTGGACGAAAATAAAATTTGTTTCGTCTTTAAATTCCATCATCTTTTCCTTTAATAATGTACTGATTAGTTAGATAATCCTTAAGGTATTCTAGACATTGGTGCCCAAACTCAGATGGATTGCATCCGAGAAACAAATGTTGCTAGGTACGGTACTTTCTGATCATTTGGTTAGGAAAACCTAAAGCACCGATCTGGTCACATGGTTCAACTACGACGACAGAACACACGTTTTGCGTGAACCTGCCAGTACTTTACTTTAAAATATATCACGGGACTTAAAATCGTTGCTTTCAAGAAATGAAGGCTTCACTCTCTCTCTCTACGTTTTACCTATTCTCAATTGACATATCACAGTAGGAAATTTCATTACAAAAAGCAGAGCTGGCTTTCTTTCTGTCCTTTGGCAACGGGTTGAATATTTATTTCAGTTCTCGCTCAACAATAGGTTAAAATAAATATTAATCATTTGGGAGACATAACCATCCAATCTTTAAATTAATTAATTAATTAACAGAAACGTTTCCAATTCGATTCATCGCGCTTCGAAACCATGCTTGCCACAACTTAATTACACACAAAAAATTTGATCAAAATCGGTCCAGCCGTTTAAAAGCCTTATGGTGACAAACGTCTGCACAGAAGATTTTTATATATTAAGATATTTGTTATCTATATGCATGGCAAAGTGGTTAGTGACAGCGTGATAGTAAAGGTAACCTTTTGGTTTAGGGAGAAAAGTATCAGTAAAGTGAGAAACATAAAAGTTCAGTCATCAACTGATTTCCTTAACAAGGATCCTACACATTCAACCAAAGTATTTTTATTCAATCAAGTTGATATTGACTTGAAGATAACTTGTGCGGAAATGTAAAATGTACTCCAGGTATCAAAAGAATGAATGTTATGTCAGCCATGAAGGGCAAAATCATGGCATACAGATGATCTGCAAAAGATTTGATAGTGAATTTTGATGATTGATCAAATAAAACAAAGGCTGTTACTGAGCTACAAGTAGGTGACTGGTGTTATGTGGATAGGTAAAATTCAAAACCACATAACTTACCACAAAGGTTACGATGTCTCTAAAGAGGATGGCCCCTTCCCCTGGAGTTCGACAGAACAACTCTCCACACCCCAAATGGCTTTAAAAAAACTCGATAAAATGAATACCTCTAAAATATTTAATGGTGCAGTCTACACCATAACACCTCCCCTCTTGGCCCTCTTTAGTTAAAAATCTTGGGGGCTTTTATTTCATGTGATTTGAAATTGACTTAAATAAATCATATTTTAGTACTAAAGTGACTTTTGATTGAAACATGTTTCACATGCGGCCGCACTCGTAAAACTCTTCAGTCACACTTGTACAGAGTGCATTCATCTTGTACTGGCAACATAAGAACTTCAGAAAAATATATTTGCAAATAGTAATATTAACACATGTAAACACTTAATACACATGTTAAAAAATGTGGTTTATTTTACTCTTTAGGCTTCACTTCATTCCATTTCTTTCATTTTCTGAATCACAACTATAATGCTTTAAAATTTCATGAAAAAATTTAGAACTATCCACAATAAAAATATTGTCATTAAAATAATCCTAGGTATTCTTCGATATCATACTAAAAGAAAATAAAAGATATTTTAAAAACTTCATTGACATTTTTGTTGTTGTTTGCAAAGAAACAGCGTCAGAAAATCACACATGTCACGCCAGAAAGTCACCCACGTCATGGTGGAAAAGTCCGGTAAAATTTTCTTCCCAAAGCATGATCTGCTTCAATTATTAAAATAAATTGGTTTCCTTCAGTAAATTTCAAGTAATTTAATGTTTTTGCGCAGTATTTTTGTGACTCTTCAGTTGTAATATTCACAAAAGGTAACACACATAACTTTCTGTTAACACACGTAACACAACAATTTCACCAAATCAAAGGAATATTTACTGTTTAAAAAAATTTAAAAAAATCTCTAAACGCACCTTTGATAATTATCTCTTTATAAAAAAAAATCTAGATTTTATTCATTTATACTTCACAGAATTAAAAGTTCAAAGTTTCAAATACCAAGTTTTATAAAGGGTAACACACGTAACGAAATTTCAGAATTTTTTTTTTACAACAAAAAATTAATGTAAACCTTCAACTTTTTTTGCATTCTTAAAACACGTGAAAATTTAACAACTAGTTTTAAAAAAAACTATGAAAAGTATCCAGTAAGTTTGTTATAAAGGACATTAAAGTTGAAAAATGTTGTGTAAAAGTAACACGCGTAACGAAAGAATCGTCCAATATCGAATTTTCGAAAAATCGCTTTGAGGTGCTCATCCTCACGTTGTGAACAAATTTTGAGCCAAATTTCATAAAAATCGATCGAGCCTTGTTCTTATGCGCGTAAGAGACAAACATTCAGACAAACCTTCTGCTTTATTATTAGTAGAGAAAATATCTGAAACTGATGAGACTATGATGAGTAACAACTACACTTTCTTAATTTAATTAACAATAAAGATTTGAAATCGTGGATATTTCGCGGCACTAAATTTAGGAATTTATTAAACGTTGGTGAATAACGATATTTTGCTAAATGAATCTTCGGTGGAAAGTGAATCTATATGTTCTTCAGGGTGTTCAGAAGCACCTACTTTGCAACTGTATTTGCAAAAGCAGTCAAGCTATTTTCTAGTTGCAGAGCCTAAATGTTGAATCTTCATCAATCAAGTTTCGACTTTCTTTTTTTCATTTTTATCGATTCAATATTTAACCGACTAAGCCTTCCAACAAAACATTTAATAGATTAGAAGATATTTTTTTAAACATTTGCCCCACCCCCTTCTTAAAAAAAAAAAAAAAAAAAAAAAAAAAAAAAAAGACAGAAAAGTTTAAGTTATAAAATTACTATAGAAAGAATAAACCCTAGTTGAATCATTTATTTTTAAAAATTGCGTATATTCTTGAACGTTTCAAGAATGTTTATGGCAATCGGTCGCGTTAAAAGTTTCTTGTAATATTGTAAATATAAATACAGGCATTTGAACGTTCAGATTTTGTTAATCTATCGGTCGTGGATATCTTCTTTTCACGATACAATCCCTATTTTATGTCCACCATAAATTTTCTATTCTGTAACTGCCGGATCTAGTTATTTATCGACTATAGAATGAAATGACAAAAAGCTTTGTTCGAGCAATTGGTTTGACAGATTGATTGATTTACGAGGATGCTGTAAAAGTACCATGTAGGCGTTATTACAGTCTTAGTATTCAAACATATGCACTTAGAGAGTTAGGTTCTTCCTAATGTTACATTCTTACAAATTTCCTTCTTTCGAAAGCAAATTAGAGCAAATCTGCCACAATATTTATTTGTAAAATAGTGGAAACAATTAATCGATTCTAAAAAAATACTAGATTGATGGATAATGTGTCAAGTGGAGGTAATAGGAGCTTCTTTGTGCACTCTGCCATGCTAAGCGCAAAAGTGGTATCTGCAGTGGAGCTCAAAATGAGAAATTCATGATTAAAGTTTTACAACTCGTTTCTTTGATTTGTGACTTAATTAAATAGTTCAACTCGCGGTAGTTGTTCGGTAAACAACTTATCTAACCTACATAAGAGCGTATTTTTGTAAAAATCTTAATTTAAAATTAATGAATGCAGTTACGACAAATTTTCTCTTCAAAAACTTTCATATGCTAGGTTAATTTCACCGTAAGTGACAGTTACTTAAGCATTTTTATGGGTATCTGCACAGATACGACAAAAATAGATTAGTAAGACGCACTTAATGGATCTTTAAATAATACATGCTTTATTAGACTCAGCTTCCGCTTTATTTTGTTAATACAAATCTAACAGAATCTACCTTCTAAAAAATACCATTTTTCAAAATTTCGGATATTTAAAACAGTAAACGATAATAATTTTCTGTTTTTTATATTCAAAGAATGTGTTGATGTTATCATTTATATTGTTTTATTTTCTGGAATCATTTTTACCGAGCGTGAAGATATTTTGACAGCAAGCGATACTTAAATAAAAATATAATTTGCCGTAGAATGAAATGCGTTTTTTTTCATGAGAGAATTATTAGATAAGAATATTTTAAATGCATTTCATTTTTAAGAATTTTCTTTTTAAATAAAAAATTGAATAGAAAAAGCTGAACATTTACTTGAACATTCATCCAAAGTAGTATTAATTTTTATTTTGGACCTATATCAACTATTTATCGATAAGCTAATTTCAGTACTCTGTTACAATAAACTGCTACGTTATTAAATATGCTGTTTTACTAAAGTCATATCTACAAATTACTAAGGAAAAAAGTGGTAACTTCGCAGATACCATTTTAAAGATTTAGTATTTGTCACTTACGTTCAAATTGTCTTAGCAAACTAAGCAAATTTGCAGTTACGACTTTTTTCATAAAGCTTTTTTTAATATTTCGCGTTCACAAATCGCCTAAAAACTTGAGATTCGGGTAAATTAAATTACTAACGACCACCTGGTGACAATAACTCAATTTTGATAAAATGTGCAGATACCACATCTGTGCTTAGCACGGCAGCACTGCCGTGGGAAGGTAAACAGCAGTAATTGCAGAAATGAGTTTTCGAGATATTTGAAGAAATGCGTTTATGATTAAATACTAACAAAAGGGAAATGTTGGAATTATGTTATTTCCATCAGTGAAAAGTACTTCTTTTGGTCACTAAAATTGATGGAATTAGCAAAAAAAAAAAAAAAAAAACATGGAGCAAAGAAAACCTTTATTTTCAAAGCGTTTAATTTTTAGTCAGTTTTTTTAAATGTCCGATTTTTCAAATAAGGCGTGGTCTTTATGACGTCACAAGTGTTGAATTTTGACCCGCTACTCCACTGGTGCGCTGAATGTTTACGATTGCTGTCTACCGCGTTTCCAGCTAATGATATTTCAGGAGCAAATTAAATGTTGCGCTCTTTGCTTGCTATTAAAAAAATCGTTGCCAGTACATGTGAGTAAAGAAGCGAATTTATTATTGCGCTCTGCGCTAAGGGCAGTGAATCAGTGAAATGCATTTCATCACTTGGGATGTCATGCGCAGAAGCGTAAAAAAATGAAATATTAAACTTTGTCAAACTATATAAAATATGATCAAATCCAATGTTTTTTTTAAATGCTCTATCAGAAAAAAATACTTTTAAAATTTCGAAAACGACCCCATTAAACTTTTTTTTCCTTTTTTCAGCGGAAACCAAATAAGCAAGCTTATGCAATAAAACTAATGTACAATAGATGACAAAAATGCAAAATAAATAAATAAATAAATATGTTACTGCCCTACCTGCCCACGGCAGTATACTATGCAGTTTTTAATGCATCGGATATTCTTCATAAAAGAAATATTAAAAATCTGATATGGATCCACACTACTTCTTTTTATGCCTATTAAAGAACACTCGTCTGCAAATTTAAAATTTGATTGTTACCCTTAAAATAGTAAATTTATATAATGTCGATGTGCTGAATTTAGGCCTCCTGCCAGACACTTAAATACTTTTTGATTTGGATAAATATTGTTGTGGTACATTGGGGTCTATAGGAGCAATGTTTAATCAACATGAAGTTTCGAACTTTCAAAAGAAAATTTTTTTTTTCCGATTCGGTCTAGTACACAGTGCTGGTTCACACTTTCAGCACGGGTTGTCGTTGTTCAAATTACATGAAACTTTTTCGACAACTGTTTTGGCCTAAAAGGTAAAATATAAGAGGGTGTGTAACTTAATATATCGAATTTCGTTTTTTTAGTGGGGAGGAGGGGGACACTCTAACGTACATATACATACAAACATACAAAAATCCGTCATGAAAAAACTCGTTCTACGAAACACGCAGATGGTCAAAATGAGTATTTTGGCAGTCCATATGTTGATAGGTATATACACGTACGGACGGACCAAAAAAAAATTGTTCAACATTTCTTCAGGGATGAGTAAAATGGAAGTTTAGACTGAAATTTGAGTGACAAACATTTCGTGATTACAATACTTCCTGTACTTAGTAAAAGGATGTAAAATTAGAGAGAATTTTGCTCGCATTTGTAACGCTTTCATTTTAAAATGTTATTTTTCTGACGTGCATGCAATTTCCATTTTTAACTAACGCTTTAACGCGATAAATTTCAGAATTCTTACAGTTGGTGCGTAGTTAATCATTTAGAATGTGTAAAACGCTTCTAATGCGGATCCGCGTTTGAGGTGTGTCCGTTAGGAGGGGTTTTACTATAGTAATTAATAAATTACGTTCACGAACTTCGCATTTTTAGTTGCCAAATAGAGCTAAAAATTACTGATCGCTTTTAGCGATGAAAATGTAAAAATATTTTATTTGCATAGGTTTTCGAAAAATTTGTACCGTAAATTTTAAGTTCATGTAGACATTAAAAGGCACAGACATTAATTTTATAAAAAATACTGCATAACGGATATTTTCATGATGTGTGACTCGAGAACTGAAACCGAAGAGTTTCCCGAGGTAAAAAACTGGATCTGTTACAGATAAAAGTCAATGTGAAGGAAATAAGAGAAAAAAAGGATCCAATACACATCATTAGGCAGTATCCGATGACGTCATTATCACTGCCACGTGATTCCACTCCATGACGTCATGCCAACTCAGTGTAGAATTCTATCGCAAAGATGTCGTCTGAAAGCTCTGAAGCATGAAACCTCCATTTCCAGAAAAAGAACAGAAAAATAAATCTTTTTATATGTGAACCCCGTTCTACATATATAGAAACATTTATTTCTCTCTCTTGGTAACTTTTATAGACTGATGTTTTTGGCTACAAAAATTTCTTCATTGTTTGTTTTTGAAAGGTAAAGAGAATAAACATTGTTCTCAACTACAGTTGTACGTTTTCACAACATTTATTACAATGACTGATGCAGTACAAATTGAAATTTAATCAATCGAGTTATATTAATAAATGAATTTAAACAAAACATTTCAGAGTTGTTAATTTTTTGTAAATTTTGAAATAATTTTTTTTCCAAGACAGTGTTTGTAACTCACAAAATGCAAATTGAACTGCAAATTTTTTTTTCTTGTGGCAACATTAAGTTTTATTGGCAGTAAATTGTTTTTTATTTCCAACTTACCGCTGTTCTTGAAATAAAAGAAAGTTAATATTTTAAGAAATGTGGGTGTGTGTGTGTGTGTGTTTGTGTGTGGATTTTTGTAAAGAAAAATGTTGTTTCTCATTTTTATTTCTTTAAAGAAGTATTGTATTCATGATCAATTTCACGCTCAAATGTGCGCATAAATTTCCATTTTAATTAACTCTTAATAATAAGTTTCGTCTTGCTAGAACTAAACTAGCCTATTTTCCTGTACACCAAAAACAATTTTTTCCAACATCACATCAATGTTCTCTCAATTAGCAAAGGTTGCAAATTATGTCAAATATACCTTTTCAATATTTAAAACTGATATCTAAAAACAAATTATTTCTCTCTCATGTAAAAAGAACTCCTACTATTTGTTGATATAAATTTTATATCAAATTCGCTTTCTCAAATTGTTAGGCTTTATTTTTCAATAAAGTTCAATCTTTAGTGAATTTCCTACCAGGATCACTTTCAATTTAGCTGCTTTTTTAAGCACTTTTATTATACTTGGCCTGATTCTCACGGAGAAATCTGAGGTCTGGTTTTTCTTATAACTCTGTAACTAGACCACTTAGAGACTTCGGGATTTCACTAAACGATTTGCTTAATCTTAAGGTGCAACTTGGAGCTAAAAAATTAAAATTCTAAAATAAATTATTATTTCAGTTAGGATGGTAAACAACAAATTTCATGTAATTTTCCTATTAAATGTTTCAATATAAAACCCATTGCTACAAATTTTGTTGCCTTGCAACAGTAACATTAAAAGCAATCATAATGAAAATTTTGAATCACGGCTTCTCTGAAGCAGGCATGAAATCAGCAAGCATAAATCCTAGAGAGGAACAAGGATTAAATTTTAGCGCCAACTGCTTAAAGTTTTAGACACGTATATAGGTTTTTCCCTTTTAGTAATTTATATGAAAAAGCATTTATATGAAAAAATAAAGGGAAGTTTCGTGAGGGTAAAATTATTCTATTTTTGAATTATATCTACATTAAAAAGGATAAAATAACAGAATTAAAAAAAAATACTAAACACTTTTCATAATGCACTCAAAACGACAAAATAAATTTTCTGGGTCAGAAAGGACAATTTAAAAATTCCTGTAGTTTTCGAAAATTCCAAGAAAATGACACCACAAACGAAGAAAAATGCGGTTCTAGTCATTTCAAACCAAACTTTTCTATTAAGAAATATATGCATGCTTCAACACTAAAATTTATGATTGAAAGCTAGATAATGATAATACATTCTCTACATGACTTGAGATGCACTTTTCTTCGTTTGTGAAGTCTTCTTCTGGAGAATAATTGAAAACTACAGGAATACTTAAATTGTCCTTTCTGACCCAGAAAAGTTATTTTACCTTTTGAATGCATTATGATAAGTGCTTAGTATTGTAAAAAAAAATCTGTTAGTTTTTTATTGTTGAAGGTTATTTTATACAACAGCAGGACACTCCGAGCAGAATTTCAAATTATAGTTGGGGCAAACATAACCTGATAGCATTGTGAAGAATGCTGTGCAAATCCTAATAACCATTACAGCACTGCCAAGGCAATTATAGTATTCAGCCAGTGGCGCAGCGAAAGGGGGGGGGGAATATCCCCCAGATCTTTAACATAATGCAAATTTTAATACAATAGTTTATGTATATAAAAGGGCTGTTTTGATCAAAAAAAAAAAAAAAAAAAACCCTCAGAAGGTATTTTTGACCAAAAACACCCCGCAAAGGTATTTTTTAACCTTTGGAGTAGGTTCAAAAATACCTTTGGGGTAGAGGTATTTTTCATCAGAAGGTATTTTTCATCACCAGAAGGTATTTTTCACCAAAAAACCCGCTCCAGTAGGTATTTATCATTAAAAAACCCCTCCAGAAGGTATTTCTAGCTGCGCTAGTGTATTCAGCGTTTCATTTATGAAAACAGAATTGATCTTGACCTTTTCTCACTGTTAAATGAAATAAAAGTCACCCTGCTTTTCAATACGACGCATTAAACAGCATGCGCACTCTCGAGATCTGCATTAGTTAATTGCAAAAGTTATTTCAAATTTCGCAATTGCCGCAATCGTAACAGTCACTTCTTCGTTCATCAACTGATTGACTATTTAAAATTAATTTCAAAAAGCTGTGACCTTCAGAATGAAGTCAAAAAGCATTCCAAAAAATAATCTACCCATCCAAGCCGCGTACGAGATTCTTGCGAAAACTTTTGGGAGAAGAGTACAACCTGAAACTGCGGTGTACTTGTCTTCCGTACTAGATTATTTTGGAGCAGAGCTCTTGGAGCAAGCAGGAAATGTTGCAAGAAGCCGAAGATCAAAAGAAATTACAGAGGAGGACATTATCACGGCTTTGGACAACGACCCAGCTCTACAGAATGTTATCAACAGCATAAGGGAGTAATTTTGGTGGACATTGTCTCAAAAATGGATGAACTGCAATATCTCTATTGAATATGTCTCTAATGATTAAAATTGTATATGAAGGCTATGAATGAAAAATTATGAAATAAAATATCTAGTCTGATTTCTATTTGATTGGGTTTTGATACATCTTTTGTAAGAAATCTACAATCTCAGGTACGGTTATCAACAGTGACACAGTAAGGAAAAGTCGAAGGTGTGTACGTTCAAATTTGGGGGGAGGAGGGTATATGAAATGGAATTATCACGGACATTTCGATAATTGGGAAATTGGCACGGTCATCGAATTTTTGGCCTGAATTATTTTATTTTGGCAACCTTGTTACTTTATGGTAACCCTTATGCAGAAATCCCTATTTGTATTTGTTTACGTATGAAAAGGAAAAACATTCCTCGTGCAGGCAATGGTGCTAGAAATTTGACGCCAATGTATCAATAACTCCAATTTTCCAATTATCGAAAGCATCCCGAATAATAACTACGTAAATAGAGCATCTGGTTTGCATTTGCTGTATTTGTTCTGAAAGTAGTGAAAGTAAATTACATATCTGCTTGCCAAATGCTGCCAAAAACAATGTTGCTGAAATTTTAAGTTAAAGATTTAATTCAAACAAATAAATCCTTTAACAAGATACTTACAAGTTCTATTAAATGAAAAGTAATCCAACAAATAATTAAAATTTAGCTGTTAAAAACTGAAATAATCCGACAAGTAGAAAAACAAGCCTAATATGAGAAGTTCTCTTTCAATGTTGAATAATCTGCTAAGTTAATAAAATTTCAACATTAAAAATGAAGTGCCCTAAAAATGTCAAATAACCCGACAATAATTATCTTAAGTAATTAAAATACAATTAAAATTTCTATTAAATGAAATAAATGTGAGAGGAGCTAAAACGGAAGCAGTAATTTCAGCAAAGGGAAATGTTTTCGCCAATTTGGCATGTTTCACGCAATGCTACTTCTCCGCATACATGACTTTCTGGTTTACAATAGAGGTGGGCAATGTTGCTCTTTTCAGTGATCCGTTCATCAGAGGATCGTTCATTCTTTTGATCTGTTCATTTAACTCCTTCTTTTGAACGACTTCGTTCGTTTATAAGAGTTGCAGGTGATCGCAGGAGGGTGGGGTCAAACCCATTCTTACGTAATATTTTCCAAGTCGATACTTCATATTACAGGGTGGCGACAGGAACTGTGAAAAAAAGTTCCCTGACTTTTCCCTGATTTCCCTGATTAAGTTCACCAAATTTCCCTGATTTACGTTGCCAATGATAATGGTTTTCTTTCTTTGCCCTACTTGAAATCCATTGTATGTTTGTATAAAATGCAGTATTTTAAACGTTTTAAGTTGTGTAACTAAAGATATATTTTAAAAAGATGCTACTTTTTTAATAAAATGGTTAAAAAAAACATATCAAGTCAATTTTTTGGGGAGAAAAAACCTACAAAACAGTATATTAAATTTTTCTACAATGGAAATATTATAGAAAATTAAAAAAAAAAAAAAAACTTTGCTTCCAGAAACCACTTAGCATAAGAATTTTAAGAAACTGTTAAAATCTCTTTAAAACATATGTGTATTTATGATATTACTAAAAAGTAATTGAAATTATTTTGAACTAAGTTCTCAAACAGTTTAATAATTGTTGCAAAAATAACAAGTAATAGTCTTAGAAGAGATGTACTGTAGTTATTCATACATAACTAATTGACATATTTATGCAAAACAGATGAAAACATTTGACATCCATTCATAGGGAGCTTTTCTCTAATCAAAAATAGGTTTTAATGAATGAATACAGCATTTTAACGATAAAAAAATAAATATATTTACTTAAATACACAAGTTATCTCTATTTCAAATGATTTCAGTACGTAACGAAAAAAAAATCTTAGATTGCTTTTGTAACAAACAACTTTGAGCTGCAAGAAGAAAAAAAAAGCAATTAGTTAATTTCAAAATATAAAAATAAAGTCTACAACTTGGTTATAAAATTAAAGAATCACTTAAGTCTGAAGAAAAGAAAACCTTTATAATCTGTGGTGACAACAAATAGTATAACGGCAAGTTTTTTTTTTAATTGAAAGTTCAATTTTAGCAATTTAATTAAAAACGCGAAGAAGTAATAACTTTTAAGCTTTTATAGTATTAATTCAAAAACCGAAGATTTCTTCTTGAAATCGTGATTGCAATACGCTAATTACTTCGAGACAATGAAATAAAGGCAAAGGAGCTAAGGCATTAATGAAGGCTTCCTCTTTGCCTGTATGGTTGTTTATTTTACATAGCATTGAAAGCGCAAAAAGAAATTTCGAGCTAGGTAAAATAAACAACCTAAAAGACACAGAAGCAATTTTAGGAAGTTCATCCTGTTGTTAATAAGTAAGATTCAATACTTTGACGTAGAGGAAAAAAGATGCACAAATATACGGCAGTGTATAATCGCACCTCATTAATTTTACTTTCTTTTTGAACAGATAATTGGCGGAAAATGCGTAGGGAACTAGAGTACTTAATTTTGTAAAGCAAAAAAAAAAAAAAATTTTTTTTTCTTCATAAAATCAATTTTTCCTGATTTTTTGTTATTTTTTCAAAATTCCCTGATATTTCCCTGACTTTTCCCTGATTAATAAAGTTCCCTGACTTTTCCCTGATCTCCCTGATTTCCCTGATCTGTCGCCACCCTGTATTAGAAATCGCGCGGTCAAGTGGTTTGGAAGAGATCATATTTCATTTGCTTCTGGTAGGTAAAAAACGTATTAGGATAAACTGTCTTTTACTTGTTTCACAAAGAATGACTAGTGTAAAATGTAATTAAAGAATCGCATCATTGATTGTATGTTTTATTTTTATTCAGTATTGCATCATCTTACTACTTTTATTTATGCGAAAGTTTGGATGTATGGATGTTTGTTACTCTTTCACGCAACAACTACTGAACGGATTTTGATGAAACTTGACAATAATGTAGCTTACTAGCTGCATTGCCCGGCTTTGCCCGGTCTACCTTGAAAAAAACCATTGTGTCAAGTGAAGTATCTTCAATAACCAGGATTAAATGAAAGAAAAAAAAAACATCATGCAAAATTTTCTCGCCAAACGATGACGACAGATACTAAAATACTTTGAAGAAATTAAAATAAAATGAGAAATATGGATTTAAAAGCCGTAACCATGGAAACACAAAATAAAATAAGTTTAAGAATTGAAAATGAGAAAGATGGAAATAAGCAATGAATTCAAAAAGCGTTACCGTGGAAACGCAAAATAAAATAGTTAAAAACTTGAATAGAGAACAGATTTTTGAATTTCATTTAATTCGCTTGTAACTTTTTTTCTAATGGAGATAGAGGGTTAAACTTTCGACCTCAGGTCGATTTAGATCTGGAGTAAAAAAAACAGCTCTTTCTAATGCTGTCAAAAAGAAAACTGTGGGACGATTCCTTCACTTTTTATTGATGGATTTAATGAAGAAAGTAGTACCTAAATTTCAGCAAAGCCTAAAAAAAATCGAGCTAAAAACGTAAAAAACTCCTGCCGCAATTAAGTTAGAGCATTGGAACAAATTGCGTAGAACGCGGAAAATTCTTCCCTTTCCAACGATATGTAATATTACTATTTGCGAGTAATTTTTCACCCCCATATTCGGGAATTTATGTGAAAATTGGGCCTAAATTGGAATAAAAAAAGAACTATTCATCGAATTGTTTTCGAACTGGTCTGCAAACCTTCTCAGGACTTAAAGGAACAAACCGTGAAAATTTCAGCAAAATCGGCCGGGTAGTTCTCGAGTTTTGCGAGTTCAAACAAACAGACGCTTTTTGGAGATTTCATTACTTTATTCTATATCTAATATATAGAAGAAAGTATTGGATTCGTGCAAATTTTCGAATTTTGACGGATTCGAACGTTTTGAGGTGTGCTGAGTCCATTTCGACTATTTTTGGAAAATGTCTGTCTGTCTGTGTGTGTGTGTATGTGTGTCACGTCTGTGTGTGACCAGTTTTTTGTGGCCGCTCTACAGCAAAAACTACCGCATGAAATTGAACGAAATTTGGTACACATATGTGCCCCTATATGAACCCCTATGAAACCCATTGGTTTTCGGCGCGAATTCCTCCAAGCGGGGTGGAGCAATGGGACGTTTTTTGAGTTACGCGTGCTTGCTATTCCTCAGGAAGTAACTGGCGGAATTAAACAAAATTTGGTCCATATGTTTCCCCTAACAGGAGCAGGTGCTGATTCAATTTTGGTGTCAATAGCTCAAACGGGGGTTGAGTTATAGAACGCTTTTTGTCGTCAATTGTGACTGCTGTATCTCAAGAAATAACGAACGGAATCAAACAAAATTTCTTTTGACAAGTAGCCATTAGTGGGTATAAGAGCTGATTTTATTTTGGTGTCAACAACTGAAAAGGGGGTAGCGCAGTCGCCCGTTCTTTTTTTCCATTGTGAGTGCCCTATCTCAAGAAGTAATGCTACGTTCTGGTTGAAATTTGGAATATATGTGAATCCATACGTAAACAGGCTTTGGTTCAATTTCGACTCCAATCACTCCAAGAGGCGTTGATTTTTTTTTTTTTTTTTTGCGAATAAAAATAGTTTTATTAATGCAACAATAAGAAAGATAAATCGTAATAGATTGTCGTCTGCGTATTTCTCGTGATTTTAATTGTATGGAAATGATCGGAAATATTCATAGACTAATAATAAGAATAGACCGAGCTATGGCAACCCTTTTGCTGCTCATAAACCAAACCATGTGACTGGTGGATATCCTAGCAACAACGGGCGTTGATCATAGCAGACGATCAACGCTCGCGAGAAATAAAATAAATAGAATTGATGGAACACGGAAGAATGATCTTTTATGGAGTCCGATTTGTAAATTTGTTATTCTAAGTTGTAAATATTTTGTTAATGTAGTGAGTTTTTCGTTTAGATAGTACTGTGCATTTTCTTTAGTCAATTTCAATAACTCTCTAAGCAATTAAAGATGCAAGCGCCCAAAAAAGAATCGACAAACGGTAAGATTTTTACCTACAATTTCAATTTAAGATACCGATTAGTACATTTTTGCGTTAACGCAAAACGTTTACGCCAACGCTGACATAGCAGTTCCGAATGAAATAAAAGTTACTGAAAACTGTGATCAAAAACTAACTACTAATATCAAAATAATGCATAACTAAAAGTAAAACAGTTTAATTTCTGCACCTGGAAAAAAATTATCATGAAAACACAATACGTCTTAAAATACATGTCGAGTGCCAAACTATAGATAATGTTGCCATCTAGCAACCATGCTGCCAAAGTTTTCGCCAAGCCTTCCACCAGTCACATGATGTATCCAAGAACCAATTTTTTCATCAGCAAGTCTGGGAAAGCTCGGTCTACTCTTATTATTAGTCTATGGAAATATTATCTCAATGATTTAAAATTTTTAACTGTTACCATCTTATGTTTGTTAATAAATAACATTTTATGTTTGTTAATAAATAAAATATTTGTAATTAATTCAAGTAAGGCTTTTAAAGTAACTTTCAATTTTCGCTCTTTGTTTTGTTTTTACAATAATTCAGACATTGGGATGGTCGTCAAGTTTTTGCATGTGTAATTTTGTTTTTGTTAGGAATATTGCTTCCTCGTCAAGCATGGGGAGGGATCAGAAAAAGGAAAAATATGGAAGAAAGTTTCGTGATGGCCACAACATACTAGTTTTATACTATGTAGAGATGCATCAGAATAACACATAAGGTAGTTTTTGTCCCGTTATGGGGGGCAAACCCCCTTGTTGGGCAATAAAATACAATTTTCGTGTAAATTCTCTAATATAGGGATGAAAAAATACTTGCACATATTTACATTATATGTCCATCGAAAGCTCTGATTTTTCTGTTGAAGATGGCACCTGTTCGAAATTTCTAAGTAGAATAAAAAACGAGTTATGAGCTTTTTAGTTCCATGTTCGAAGGCTTTCCTCAACTCAATACAGTATTTAGTGTATCATCTCAATTCCTTGTCGATAGCGACAATTGTTGTATTGTTGACTTTCTTTGCTTTTCGTGATTGTTCAAGGCTCTTCTCAAGTCAAATCTTGAAGTAAGATTTTTGCACAAGATTGGCAAATAATACATGATTTGGCTGATGATTTTCCATTTAAACGGAACTTTAATGTAATTAATGGTTTTTATTATTATTTATGCTGATTGAACACTTACTCATTATCCAATCATCCAGCAGATTGCCAAAATTTCTGCTGTTTTTGAAGCCGAAGACTACGTCATAATGTTTCTCAGCTTTCACCATGTAAACAAAATTTCGCCAATCAAAGAATCTTTAAAAAACTTTTTTTACTGTGTTAAATAATCCAGCAACTAAATTAGACAAATCCATAAACAACACAAAAAGTTCCATTAATTTTCCTTTTTGCACAATTTCAAACAATCGCCAAATTTTACTACTTATTTTGGAAACATTTCGGATGAAACTCTTTAGCGCCATTTTATGGTGACCAAAAGTATCTCAGCATTTGGCGATAATATCTCTGTAACGAAAATTAATATCATATCGTTTTACAAAGTAAGGAAAGAAGGGGGGAGCATCATCGAAGGTATCCCAAAACGATTCCCACAAATTCGGTAAAATCGCACCAAGAGCCCACAATGATTGAAATTTCCCAAAATAACTAAAGCAAGTATAAGGGGATTACGAGCGAGGCTACATTTTTTTAAAAACTTCGTTCTTCAATAGCCATACAGAGAAGGTTTTAGATTCCATGTTTAAAAAAATAGTATCAACAGATTAATCTTTTTAAACATGAGAAGATTAATTTCATGTTTTGTAAATTTATTTATGCTTAAATATAGTGCTTTCGTTTCTAAATCAATACTATTTTGTTCTTTATACTTACAGTGGCTCCCAAAAGTGTTCGTACACCTTGAAATTTTGTAGTAAAACCAAAATAATGCAAAACCGAATTCGAATATGAAGTCCAATTTTTTTTCACATCATTCCTATGCCATTCTGAATAAAACCCAGCAGTTTTTTTCAAAATATTGCCAGATTTTATTTTTGAAATTTGTCAAAAAACGAAGAGACAGAGAAAAAATACGCCACAAAAGTCATCGTACAATGAAATATTTTCGAATAAATTCATGATTAAAATTATCATATGTGGTTTTTTCATTATTTTGACATTGTAATGACACTGTCAAGTCCTGTAAATTAAGTTACCTCTAATTTTTTGTTTATTTATTCCCTAATATTCTGCTTATTATTTTTAAATGGGAGGTATGCGTAGAAAACAAGAAACACGATTCAAAATTTGATTTTTCCCCCTCACAGTAGACATAAATTGGTTTAAAATGTCTCTAAATTAGTTAATTTATACCATTCTATAATGAAGTGCTTGATAAAGTGATTTAAAAACAAGAATCGGATCGAAAACAAGGTAAGAAAAGGTCAACTGGCAAAGTTAATAAAGCGTGATCGGAGGTTTACAGTGTAAAAAATTATGAAAAATACACATTTGAGTGCTGAAAAAGTTTCTGCAGAATTGAATGAAACATTTTATGTTTAATTTTCATCTAAAATTGTTCGCCAAGTTCTCTGATTAGCTGGATTAAAGGGGACCTCTTCACGCAGAAATTTTCTTGTTCGTGCGAAAAACAGTACGCTTACGCTTTCCGTCATAAAATCAATGGTTAATAAGCTCAAAACGTTTTGGAACAACGTCTTACTTATAGATGAAAATTAATTCAATATTTTGGGTTGAATTGTTGTATATATCTGTCAATAGAAGAAAAAATGAGGAATTAATCTTAAGAACTTAGTTGGATCAGTTAATCAGGACGGTGAAGGTGTTCTTGTGTGAGGGTGCATAACTGCATCAGGATTTGGAAATTTAGAATTTTTAGAAGAAATAATGAATCATGCTGTTCATTTAAATATTTTAAAAAACAATTTTAAACTATTAGCCCAAAATTTGGTAATCGGAAACAACTTTGTTTTTTATCAATATAACGATAAGAAGTACACGTTTGCGTTTGGTGCCTCAAAAATTGTCCTTAAACAGAAATATCTCCTCAATCGCCGGATTTAATCTTAATGGAACATATTTGGAGATATCTGGCGGCTAGATTACGAAAATACACCATTGAAACGAAAAGCGAACTAGAAACAGTAAGACTCGAAGAGCGGCTGAACACTTACTCAGAAATTGCATAAAAAAAGAAAGAAAAAACAATGAAATTTTACATCAATGATTAAAAGCTGTTGTTGATACTGCATAATATTCTACTAAATAAAAACTTTGTAAAAAGTTAGATTATTTAACAATTTTTTGACATTTTTTCAAAGTGTACGAAGACTTTTGTGAGATAAAATTTCCGGCGATTTTTGGTTTTTGATTTTTTTCAAATTATGTTTTAATGTTTTATTAAAAATTTTCATGTTGTTTTGTTAAAAATAGAGCATAGATCTTATAATAAAATAATTATTCCAAAATATTAATTCTAACCAATGGATAATGGTCGATTTCATTGAAAGTTGTAGGTGTATGAACACTTTTGGGAGCCACTGTATTGCTATTTTAGTTTTATGGGAAAGGGAGAAACTCGATTTTTAATCACGTCAAAAAGATGTGTTTTAAATTCTTTCACTTAAAACAGAAAACAAAAGCAAGTAATGATTTTTTTTCATAATTATTACTGACCCAGGCAACGCCGGGTATTTTTGCTAGTATAGTATATTTGATAAACAAAAACCTTTGATTTGTGTCAAACTGGGAGTTTTATTGTAACTAATCCTTTTTTAACAATATTTTATTATTTCGATAAACGAAATCTAATCTTACGTAAGAATAGGGGGAGGGGTTACGAACCCTTACATGGGGGGAGGGGGTCAAAAATTGGCAAAATCATCTTTACATAATTAATGAATGACCCCTTAACGACACAGATGAGGATAAAAACCCTAAGAAAGCAACGTCAGTGAATAAATTTCATTCTTGCTCCAAAGAGGCCTTGATTCAAAATTTTCTTTATGATTACTATTAGTATTACATTTGCAAGGCAACAAAATGTGTAACAATGGCGTTTATATTTAAACATTTAATGGGGAAATTACATGAAATTTGCTATTTCCCATCCTAACCGAAATAATAATTTTATTTCAGAATTTTAATTTTTCAGCATTAAGTTGTATCTTAAGATTAAGCAAATCATTTAGTGAAATCTAGAAGTCTCTAAATGATCTAGTCGCTGAAATATAAGCAAAAGCAGGCCTCAGATTACTCCGTGACAATCAGGCCAAGTATAATTAAGGTGCTTAAAAAAAGAGGGTCGGGGAGGGAGATCGAGGGTTCTACTTAAATTAAAAAAAAAAAACGCATACTACATTTTTAACTTTAAAATTTTTGTTTTAAAATTGTGCCACGGATTTTTTTTTTTTTTTTTTGCTTGTTTTGTTTTATTGATTTAATTCTCCTCTCATAAATAATGTGCCCATGTTGGTTAAGTGCCCCCAGTTCTTTTTTCTACCAGAGAAACTTCTTGGAAATATTTCGATAATTGAGTTTTTGGACAGTAGTCGTTTTATTTTAGCAGCATCGGGAACTCAAATGAAGAGAATCACCTTGTAAGAAATAGAATCAGAAGGGGGAAATATGGGTCAAAAAACCATAACATCTAAATATTTTCTTAAGTATAAAAGATAAAATGTTTTAATTTGGTACGGAGTAAGTTTAATAATTTAGAAATTATTCAAATAATCCCTTTACATAAAACTGCATTATTATTTATTTAACTTAAATGAGTGACCAAGAATTACCTCGGATCGGGGCAATTAGGGTCACGCATGGGGTAAATATGTGTCACCCCCTTTTTTTTAAAGTAATCCTTGTCAAAAGTAGTTAACCATTCTAAATTATTGTCTCTTACCCCATAAAAAGATTTTTTAATGATAAAAAATTTTATATTAAAGAAATAACACATTTTAAATGAAATAATTTTGATGTTACTTTTACTAGCCGACTGCAATTAGTTATTGCTCTTTGCTCTAAGCCCACAATTCCGTGAAGAAATGTCTTTAATATTTGTATGCTACCTTCAACAATCATCTTTCTGTCAACTGCAAGGTTTTTTATTTACAATCTCAATTAACTAGATTGAAAAAAATACACTTATTTCAAATTACTTCTACAAATGTCTCTCTTGGACAAATAAAATTTCCGACACCTTGCTCCAGAAAATTCATTTCTGCTTTTTCCTTGTCCAAATTTTAAGTTAGTTTCCCACTGTAGAATTGCCGCTATCATCATTCATTACAAAGTCTATCTGAAGTTCAAGTACAGAATGAATTCGGTTGTTGCACCATCATTTAACATTTTAAAAGAATGATTATTTTTGCAATTGAGTAATTGCAGATTTTTCTCGTTGTCATAAACAATTCCAAAATAAGCTCATTTGGCATTTAGGGGTTTGTATCCGCTTGTATTTTTATTTTTTTGCAAGAAGACTCGATGACTACATCTCTGCTTTGCATTTGATTTCTCTTCTGCTTATTTTTCTCTTGCAGTTCCAAGATACAAGATTTGTTATTACTATTGAATTTATAACCCTTTTTTGGTACTCTAGGGATTCATATTAATTTGTTTCTTATTTTGGCACTTGATGTGTGCGATTATTGCATGCTGAAATTGTTTAACTTCAAAACTAGAATTGATTTGCTAGCCAAAAGGGCATATTCAGCAGCAATTGAAGATGATATATATCATCCAATATTGCACTTAGAGAATTAAAATTTCTTTTTGAGAGAAAGTTTGGACCAGAAAAGTATAAGTTGAAGTTAATACAGATATTATTGACATAGAAATAAATAAGGAAAACATTTTAAAATATCAGAAAATATACTGACCAAGAATTGCCCCGGTGACCCAGAATTACCCCACTAAACTGGGGTATAAATCAGTATACTTTTAATACTCATTATTTTTAAAAAGAAGAAAAAAATTTATGTTGGTATGAAAAGCTTAGACTATTTGCTATTAAAAAACAGCACCGAAAAAATTGTTCCTTCAAAAGTGTTTCACATACACAAATCTTGAAAAAAAATCACGATTTTTCGAAACAATCTTTTTTTGAAGATGTTTTTATAGAAGTATGAGAACTATTTCTTTTTTTCTATTATTTACTTCACTGTTGCACTGTTTTTGACTTTGATATAGGAAAATTGAATGCACAAGGATGACTTAGCATAATTTAGTTTTTTTTAAAAACATTTTTAACAGTAAAAAATAGGTCACCATTATTTACCCCGGAAAGAGAGTGACCCATATTCCTCCCGGGTGACCCTAATAATTTTGTGCAGAAAAGTGAAAGAAAATATTACAACTTTAAATCGCACAAATTGCAGAGAAAAGAGTACAGGTATTTCGGACATTTTCTTTTTTCAATGCAAAAAACATGAGTTTAGGGAAGAAAAGACATCCGTGTGTCAGATGTCTTTTCGGTAAACACTAGACCGTGTTTTCAGGAATCTGCTGTAACAACAACAGCAATCTTAAATAATTAAAAATTGAGAAAATTGAGAAAAATATCTATCTATCAATGTACGAGTTACTTCTCTCGAACGCCAGTGAACTGACCGACAAATCAGGTATTGATAGATTCGTATTTTTCTCGTCTTTATGTTTGGCTATTTAACATAATCTTCTGATGATAATTAGCGGAGATATCAATTAAAAACTTTATATATTAATTACGGTACATTGATTTCAACATAAAATCCCTATTTTTCGAAGGCTTTCCTCCATTCAAGTTATTATTCAGTGCTTCATCTCAACTTTCCGTAACAATGATTTATTAAAATTTGTAGCGTTGAGAAAATCATTGAGAAGAAAGATTTCTTGCCATTTTCCCCCTAAAATATGAATAAATAAAATTCTTGCTTTTAGTTTGAGGCTTTTTCCTGTAAGCGGGGAATTTAAAATGTTTCCTTTCTGGTTTTGTTTTTCCGCAATCTGCCGCAAAATTTAACCGATTTTTTTTTTTTTTTTTTGTTTTTCGTTCAAGCCTGACGATCACGCGTCACTTGACATAAATTTTATTTTCAAGGTAGACAGCACAAAGCCGGACGACGCAGCTAGTAATAATAAAAATGAGGGTTAATTTGCCTCTGAATAAAAATCACCTGCTCCACTCAGGGACTTAAACCTTAAAAAATCCGCCAATGCGTTTTGAGGTCAAATCTCTGCGAAAATGATTCGAAGAGTCAGCATTCTTGTTATCTTATTAGTTCAACGAATTTAACTGAATTTGCTTATGTTAGTATTGATGAGAAACAAGTTAAAAATTGAATCGCATGTGACATTCATTGTCTTCTCTTATTCTGTTTAATAGCTGACAGTGAGAAAAATGGCAGATTGACTAAAGATAAAAAACTTCAATTTGCTGCTTTTAATTTAGTACCCTTCAGCACCGTTTGGATAGAAAACATTTTGAAAAAAAAAATATTTTTTTACGCATTCTTTCTCTGGCAGACAATAATAAATTTGAATTTGTAAGTTTTCTCCATTAACAGCTATAACAGAATCATATTCATAGTTTCAGCGTAATAAAGTTTTAGAACAACTGCTTTCACCTCAATACGTCTAACTAAATAACAAAAACTTAAGTTATTTCTTTCCAGTCACATAATGTTTTAAATATATAACGAATACTGCATAAAATGAGTATTGTGTACTTTTTATGCTTCAGCCAAATTAAATGTTTTGCTGCCAAATTTTCTAACATGAATGCCAATATATCCCAAGTCATTAGTATTCCACTATTTCAAGAGCTGCTTTTTTTTTAATGGCTTGTTTTTAAAACCACATTTTGTTAAAACCACGTTCATTTTCGATATTCTTTCAAAAGTTTTTTGGATATCGAACAAATTATAGTTGCGTATACTGAGAGAATAATAACGTGCGTCAATGATGAAAAACGAAAATGTACATTTTTAGAAACTTCTAAAAATTATTTAATGGCTTGATGTGACTAGTTTCAGCAAAATTTATACTGCTCAGGCGCTTCAATTATTTAAAGAGAATAATTCAATAACTTAAAAAGTTTGTTCGAGTTCTTTGCCATGAAAATATATCATCATTCTTCGTTCTTTCTGTTTTCCGTTTTCTTTGCAGTATAGAAAACACAACTATAAAACTCGATTTACAGATAATCAGATAAAATTGCAAATGTTTTTGCAATTGGAAAAAAAAAATGTTTCCTATAATCTGTTAGTATTTTAAAAGAAAAAATACTTTTTTTAAAAATGATAAAAAAAGAAATAATATATTTTTTTATTTATAATATATTGAGATATAATATTTTATTGCATTTGTTATTAATAATTATGAAATTTAAGAAATGTGTTGTTCCTAGAGCATGCTTTAAAGCGTGTACTGTTATTACAGAGCGTTGCTACTATAGTTGGGGCAAACCTAACCTGGCAGTGTTGTAATACTGTATTAGGATCTGCGTAGCATACAAAATCCTGCCACAGGTTAGGTTTGCTATCAATTGTATGCTTACTATATTAGGTTTTCTTAATTTCTTTCCTAAACGTTTAGTGTATATTCTGTAGATTTAAATGTTTTTAAATGCTATTTTATTTGCATATTTAGTAGTATTAATATTATTTTTCTTAATTTTCTCACATTTGTCGAGCTTTTAAGAAAAATTGTTCCAAATTCATTAATATGAAAATCCTAAAATGTTGTCTCTATGTAGGCAATGAATCTATTTTTCTCTAAAGCATACACAGTTTTTAGAGATCAAAGTAGGCGTTTCAAACTTTTTTTTTTTTTTTTTTTTATTTGTAAACTTCAAATATTAATATTATATGAACATTGCATATTGTTTAAAATGTCATTAAAAAGAAAACGATGTCACCCATTGGAGCTCTCTATGCCAAAAAGGACGTGGTCTATACTTGTTCTATCCTCTCGTAAACGATTCATGAAATATTTTACACTCATTGGACATAAAAGAAGCTGTTAATCATGTGCAATAAAACTTTCTTTCAAAAGTTATCTTTCCTATCTTTTTTTCGAAGTTAGTGGGGGAGATTTATAATGTTATTTTTTAATTTGTAGAAACTCTATTTTGCTTATTACTAATTTATAAGCATACAACGTGCAAAGGTAAAAAAAAATATTTACATACTAAACAAAAAGAACATTTGAGGCAGTGAGAAGCAAAGGGATGTAAGTGGACATTTTTAAGTTTTGAGTAAAACACGTTTAAAGACAACTTCCTAGGTAGGCTTTCATTGAATTTTTTTTTAAATCATGCTATACAGCAGAACCTACCAGGGTTACCAGTACTATCTCTTGCCCAAGACAGAGGAGAGGTTCACCTACCATTTGTACTGGTTATCTACAAATTTTTAATTTTGCCACTTACATCCCTTTGCTTCTCACTGCCACATTTGAGTCTTGAAATCAATTATGTTTTTTGTAATCACGGATTGCTATAGGACCCTACTCTTTGGGTTTCTTGTTTCTACAATTGGACTGGAATGGATATGGAGAAGAAATTCTCTCCCGTCATATTATGGTTGGTGATTTTCTAGATTAGGTAATTCGAGACATGTCTATAAAAAAAGAAATGGCAAATGGGATGCGAAAATAAATCTGTGGTTATTATTGTCAATTTGCACCCGTGCACTGATCATAAAGATATTTACAGCGCATACGTTACAGTATTTTTTATTTCTTATCAATCTTAAATGATGAGAGTTTAGCTGAAGTTTTGCTATTTAATTTCATCTGTATAATTGTTTTCCTGACTAGACGTGATTTTACAAAAAAAAAAAAGTTTTTTAATGTAAAATTTGCTTCAGTTAAGGCTTAAAAAAAGGCTTTGAAAAAAAAAAAAAAATGAATGAATGAATTCAAACCACACCCGAATTTAACGACAAATATGACGACGAAAATAATAGTCTCTCTAAATAAATATTAAAAACAACTATAGCTAATCGTATTAAGTAAGGGTAAAAAGCAATTCGTGATTGCTCTAAAAGATAAAGGCTGTCCAAAAATTAAAGCAAGATTTGAATTTGCCGCCATTTTTGCAGTAAATTGTTGGCTTCTGTTTAAATAATCCCTTTTGATTTTTGTAAGGGAGAGAAAATTTTAAATGACGGCAAAACTGTGGAAAAACCCTATTAAAATGTTATTTGTTGGTCCAAAACTAAAAAAAAAATATTAATATTATTAAAATAATTGAGATCGATCTAACGTGCCCCGTGGTTTAACGAGGACCAACTCTGCTTTTTCAAATTTCATTCATAAAATCATCCACATCTTTTTTAATAGAAGGATTTGGACAGTAATATTGTTTGGAATTTGTTCTTCACAGAATTTGTAACTGAACGCTCAGTATTAGAAATACTAGACGAATTTCTTTAAAGTAAGCACAAGAAGAATCTTTGAAACTCCTTTTCTTTCACATAGAAAAGTGTTATTCTCCATAAGAATGTCGCCGCAGATTCTAAGATAAAAACGGAAGTGGTAAAGAGAGAGAGAGAAAAAAAGTGAAAGTACTTCTGCCAATACATCTTCCGAGAAAACCTGAAGATTCCAGACGCCAAGCAATATTTTGAGAATAATACTTTCTGCCTTTCATGCTTCCTGTCGCTCAATTAATCACTTCTAGGAAGAAAACAAATGCGGGGTAACAAAAAATCCATTTCATTTCTTCACTTCGCTTCTGTTAAGAAGTTTAGTTATTTATCATCATTTACCACGCAATCGTTTTTGGAATCATCTGCAAATAACGAATAAGTGATTTATTTTGACCAATAAAAATGACAATTTCTTATATTCTCTCTGTTTGCATAATGTGCTACACTCTTTTATTTGATCAAGATCGTGTTCTTCGCAAAAGGACATTTTCGTTTTTTGTACGGTGGAGGGGGTGGGAGAGTCGTATTTTAAACTTGATTTTCAGAACCTAGTAAGTGTCGTACAGTTAGAATCAGTTTCAGTTCTTCAAGAACGGAAACAAGACGAGCAACTAATTTCTATTTTGGTTCTTTGATGCAGCCTTCAGTTCTTGTTCAATTGAATTCACCATTAGTATTTCCTTTGTTTTCAAAACTTTGACTGAGAGTCGTGCAAGGCCGGATATCTCAGTTGATATAGCATTTTTGGCATGATAGGCTTTTACTCAAATGTCCAGGATTTAGCCTCTGCTCACGTGATCTTGTAGCATTTTCGACTAAACTATTTCTTTCACTAAACGTTCTATTTTCACTAAACTTCAGCTCAAGAAAGATATTTCTGCATTGGAAAGGCTTCAAAGGAGGGCTACTAAACTGGTAAGGGGACTTTCAGATTTAGATTATGACACCAGAATTAAAAGGCTTAATATGTATAGCCTAGAGCAGAGGAGAGTCAGAGGGGAGATGATTCAGTTGTTTAAATTTATCAAAATGAAAGATGTTAATGGGTTAAATTTTTGCAGGGAAAGCAGGAAGAGGGATGATTGTTTTTTGTTATTCAAGTCTCAAGCTAACTTTGGAAATTAGGATAAATTACTACTTTAGTAGGGTCGTGAAAACTGGAACTGCGTACCTGAAGGGGCGATAATGAGCAAGGGGGTGAATAGCTTTAAGAGGGCCATTGACTTTTATTGCGGACTAATAAACAGACTAGACCAGCCTAGCTGGGGTTAGAGCTTGCTGCTGGTCGCCACATTTGTATTTGTATTTTACGTACAATAGCAAATTAGTTTCCAAACATTTTGCAGCTGCATCAAAGCTATCCCGTTGAAACAATTTATTTAATGGTCTCGAAAATCAACACTTATATTTTATAGAAAGTAGTTTTTTTTTATATTGCAATATGAACATTCTTCGACAAATCCTGGGAAACGGGTAAATCAAATGACTTAAAAAAATACTTTGGCGTCAAAGTGTTTCAGAACAAGAGTCTTTTGGAAGTCTTACTGCACTAAATTTTCCCATGAACTCAGGGAAATAGTTTGTTCGGCGCCTAAAAATTTTTCCTTGCTCTAAAAATTTTAAAATTTGTCGCTTTTTGAATTTTAACATTAATCGTTTTACTATATGTAACGAATCATACAAATTACTGGAATAATAGATGTTTAACATGCAACATTAATGAAATATTAATACAATATTTAATGCAATGGGTGGACTTGATTTTCTGCGCAAAATTTTCTCAAATCGAGATGTCATTGAAAAGATATTGCAATTGTAAGTGTGCGCGGACAAACCCGATTGTTATAGCGACGACGTTTCGTTGATTCTCATTTTTCGACAACTGAATTAATTTGAATATCTCCAAAATATCCCCCACCCCTATTCTAAGCCATGTACGTGGCACAACGTATGAAATTTGAACGCATTTTCCAGGACATTTATCAGACCCAGACCAAATTACCATGGAACCATCTGGGAAGTATAGGGAAGAGTGGGTACAGTGAGACACAAAAATTCAATCGCACTTTTTATTATTAAACTAGAGGGCTCCGCACCCTGCTTGCTGCCACTCACGAACCCTCCAAAGGTTGCTTCGCAATCTTATTTGATTCACAAAATTCAAATCGTCAATTAGAAAGAATCGGATTAAAAACGCGTTACAAGTTCCGTTCGGGACAAAAAGCACCCCATCTCGGGTTTTAAACTAACTTGCAGAGCTATAGGTTCTGAAAGGCTCCTGAGCATTGTAAAACGGAGTTTTGAGCGTTTTAAAAGTCGTTTTCAAATTCGTGGTCTCTAGTAATATATTTTGCTCCTTAGCTAAGGCTTGATTATGGGCTTGAATTGAGTTGAGCCTAGAATTTTCCGTTAAAATAGAAACCATATATATATACTGTTCTGATTAATTGAGAAAGTTGGAACAAGCTTTATTTGATGCAGAAACAAAATCTCTTTCGAATGACATAGAATGTTAAGGGGTGTGGGAAATATTTCACCCCATTGATAGGCAATTTACGTGAATATTAAAAAACTTAAAAAATAATTATTAAAAAGCTAATTCGAAATTTAAAGCAAAAAATTCCCAATTAGAAACCACAGGGGTTCAAAGGAATTTTTTTACCAAATTTCAAGACTGTAGTTGCTATGGGGTCTCCTGAACGCACACCCACCACAGACTTCCTTTCGCAATTTCTTTGAAGTCACTTTTGTTTAATAGAGAAAACACAAAAATAAATTTATTTCAAATGTTGCAATGTTTGTCACTGTAATAGGTATCATAAGAGTGAATCTAGAAAAAAATTACGAATTCACACAAATGAAATAAAAAATTAAAACGAAATGCAATTTGTCTTACTGTTCCCCAAGTAAGTGGGAACGGTGAGACACATATTTTTTGAATTAGCAAACTTTAAAAGTATCTAAATTTACCTGGAAAAACATGAATAATTGCTGTCGTTTGGTTTCGGTTTGAGCTATTGTTGTTGGCAAGGTAAGTTTCATGTTGTCTAGACACACATGGTTGGCTTTTCAAAAGTTTTACCAGGCTGGAAATATCAGAACAGAAAATAAATTGCTGTTGTCTCACTGTTGTACCTGTCTCACTGTACCCACTCTTCCCCAACCCTTTCAAGCAAAAAAGAAATTTTTCAAATCGGTCCACGTGTCTTCGAGCAATCGGAGAACATGCATAAAAAGTCTCCGACGAATTATAAACCTCCTTTTTTGAAGTCGGTTAATAAATTTAAGTTCAGGAGCTTCCTCCTCATATTTCGTTTGAAACTTAAGGAAGTGCATGCTTCCTCGTTCATCAACAAGTTCGTAAACTTTCATTTTTTTTTTAATTTCAAATTTCAGTGTTTTTCACTTCCCCAGATTCCAATTTTAAAAATAAAATAATTTCATAAAGAATGTACTTCTGTATTTGAAAAGTATGTCAATGATTTTAGTAAGTATTTCTCTTCAAATGTCTATTAGTTCGATTTGGAAAAAAAAAGAAAAGACAAGAAAAAAATTGTAAAAAAAGTAACTTTTCGTTCTTACTTTTCTTTAACTTATGTAGGAACAACTTATAAACAATAAAAAAAAATAAATAAAATTTCAGAAAGTTAAGCCAACTCTTATGCGGGGGAAATCGAAAATTATTTAAGTAATGTTTTAGAAAAAGTATTTAGAGTTCTGTTGTTTTTTTCTGCTTCTAAAAGATCTGTACAATTTATGAAAGAAAAATATAGAATGAAATTTAAAAGAACGCATTTTTTTTTTTTTTGAAAATAATAATTAAAAAATAATTAAAGCATCTTCCCTCCTCATTGACTTAATGTAAATTTAAGGATAACACACACACACACAGGCATATTGTCTTTTGTTCTAGTCCAACCTTTAACAAAAGAAAAACATTAACCAAAAAAAAAAAAAAAAAGAAGGAAAGAAAAAGAAGTTAAGAGAGTACACGAATATCGTTTTAAATTAAAAATAATTTTTTTTTCTATTTAAGTTTTAACTGCTCCGAAAATATTCTTTTAATCTTGATACATGATAAATTTTTACATTTCTTCTGTTGGTAAAAAAAAGAGCAATTATAAGAATAAATAAAATAATATTAACTATAAAAAGTCATTTTTTCAATAAGTTTATATGTCTTTTTAAGACTGCATTCTCAAACAATTTCGACGACATTCTTTTATTTTTTTGCCTTCATATTAACTACAGCAAAATAACTTTCGAAAAGAAAAGAAAGAATTTCGCTCAAAAATAGTTTTCTTTATAATGAATAATATTTTTTAAAGATAAATTTCTTAACAGTTAATCTGCATTCTTTCAAATATTCTCACATGAAATATAATATAAAGTCACTTCTACATACATTTTTAAACTCGAAAACAGGTGGCGTTTTTATAGCAAAGTACACGTTTTATCCTGGATTAAATTTTACTAATTTTTTGCTCTTGCCATTTTAAAAAATACGACAATAGTGCTTTTAGGTTAAGAGCTAAACAATCATTTTAATAAGCTTATTTCGTAATATTGCAATTAATCCAATGAATACAGATCAGAATTTATTTTGGAAAATGTGTTAATTCCCAGAAAGAGAGATTTTCCCTTTTTGTGTTAAACAAATTTCGTTTCTATGTAAATAAGGCGCCAGGTGTCTCTGGGGGGCAGCGAGACATCAATGACTAAAATCGGGATGGCCGCATTTGGAGTTCCGAGAGCAACTGCGTCGGATGCAGCATCCATCCCGTTGCTATGACGACCGAGACCAAGCAACATCCGCACGTGTTGCAAGGACCCTCCTAGGAGAGATGGAAACAGAAGAGACGGCCCCACAAAACGCTCGTTGACCGTTAACGAAATGTGAAGCAAGTAATGAATTAGTGAAAGTTGAAAAATCTGGAGGGAAATTTATATAGGAGTACAATACTTCTGATCTGCGTTTTCTCGCCACGTTTAGGAATGTCAGTTTCAAGAGCAATAGAAGTTGGAATCCTCTTCGTTCAAGTCGATAAACCTAGAAGTGTTTTCCTTTAAACTTCGTTAATCTGCTAGTTTTGGTTCTCAGAAGTAGTGCAAAAATAACGAGAAAGATAAGTAAAAAAGTTTGAGTCAAAATTGAAGCATTATCGAGTGCATAGATTGTCATTTTGCAAAGCATATGTGTCATTTTAACTCTGAAAAGGCACACTTTTAAGTGTAGGTTTTGGACGTATATTTGATTGCAATACTTCCGTTACTAACAAACTGTTAATTTCGTTTATTTTGTTTCATTGTGAGTACTATGTGCTATTATGAGTTGTCTTTGAACACTCATAAGATACTCAAATTACATTCAGATTAATTATTCTGTAAAAGAATTGAGTTTCCGTTTAATTGGTACAATACTTAAGTTTATCTCATACATTTCATTTTTACTGAGCTCATATAAATTTTAGAAAAGAATTTCTAAAGAATCGTTAATAAAAAAATGAAATTTAACTAATTTATGTTCAAACGGAATGAAATTATAAATAATATAAAATAGTATTTATAGTGAAATGTTTAAAAAACATCCGGAAGTAAAAAACTTGAAAGTTTTGTGAGACAGTAAGTTCAATACCTAACATATATGGTTTTTTAAATTTCTCTTTAAAGTATATAGATGTTTAATATTAATTCTCAAGTCCTTAAATGAAAAACGAAAATGATCGCAAAAAAAGTTTCGTAGAACAATTTAGCTTTATGGTTCACAAATTTCTTAACTGTGTGCAAAACTGGCCGGAAGCCAGTATTTGTCTATCGACGCAAAAGGTCTTCAAAACGATGGATTTTAACGAGTAAATAGTTCTTCATTTGAAAATTTGATAATTTCTGTGTATGGTTTGTGGATATTTTTTTAATTGAACACTAGCTTATCAAATACATACGGATAACTCAGCTTTTTACTAAGACTTATTCTTGGTTATTATGTCCCTAGAAGTTTGGTGAAAACGAAACTTTTTACTTTGTTTTTATGAAAACAGAGTGAAAGTTTAAAGATTTCCTTAATTCATCAGAAGATCAGACGATTTTTTAAAATAAATATTTTACTTATTTGAGTTATTGTATATTATATGTGTAGAATGAAACTCAACAAACGCAGCAAATTTTGGAACGTTCTAAGAAATACTGAGAAAATTTTTAAGGGCTTTTTTCTTTAAGAAAGTTTTTTCTTTGTGCAGAATATTTACTTGAATGAGAAGTAATCATAAGAGGTGATTAAAATCTTTTTTTTATTAATCAATTGATCTCCTTAAAAATACTGTCGTGCATCTTTTATTAGACTGTCTAACTATCAAAATATCCTTCTTGGATCAAACCAATCTTTTCTCATACTAATCTTTTTGTAATGACGAAGTGTTTTCCAACAAAATCGAAGAACAAATCTATCGCTTTAATGCTTGAGCTTGAGAGAATCAGTTTTGAATTTATGCTTTAGCTTGCAATGTTGCATAATTTTTACGTAGAAAAAGCAGGTACGATTGTTAAAAACATCGCTATAGGTGCTATGTTACCTATAGAGAAAAAGGATTTTGTAAAATATACTTAAACTAGCTTATATAATGTGAGTGTGAGTTAATGGTTATAGTTTTGATTGCAAATAAATTTTTATTAGATAATTAAATAATGCATATTTTAGGATCATAATAATTACATTTGTATAATAAGAAATATACATATATATTTACTGCTATTACAACGCTATCGAAAATAATTTATTTTATAGCTTGCTGTTTCTATGCAACTAAATGAAAGTGCATTAAATAAAATAGCCTTAATATGTATTAACATTGTATTTGATACATTCTTTACAGATATACAATATTGAAAAAAGCTTCATTAATAAAATTTTTCATTAAATATTAAGCATCGAAAATGTATTCTTCTAGCAAATAGTTCAGAGCTTATAGCCATTGCCTATTTTTATTGTAAGCGATGCCGATACAAACTGCAAAACATTTTTAAGTGGCTTGATTTCAGAAAAGCAGTATTTTTAACAGCGCATTTTCCCATTAATTTTAGCTTTATATGTGTCACAGCATACATTAGTGCCTGTCAGATATAAATATATATTTATTGAATGAAATTAGCAAAATTAGTATTTGATAAAAATTATGAAATGTTAATGTTAATATATAGTTTAGAAATGTTCAATCAGTATTATTTTTAAAAAACAAAAAAAAAATCATCGTTAATTCATCACTTGTAGAAATATCATAATAATTTTACGTAACTTAAACCGAAAATTTTCGATATTATTCTTTACTTAGTAGTAAAAGAGTTGTAATTTGTAGCTAAGACTGCAGGACCAAATGCTCTGTCCACATTTCACAACATACAAAATCACCAAATGACATAGTAAATATTTTTCAAAAATTTATGCTTGCAGCACATAATAACGTTATTTAGAGAGTTTAACGCTAGTTAGACTACTTTGAAATGTTTGAAAAATGATTCAATTTCATCGTTCTGTTTATCGTGGTAAAAATAGTTAAGCAATTCTTTGGGTATTAAGGAAATTCTCTACCTCACTTTGCATTCTGAATAATTTTGTCATTGTTCTACATAAAAAGAAAATATGCTATCGACGATTTAGTCATTTTATGAACGGCAAAATTATATTGCAACTCAAAAAGTTTGTGTGTCTATAGTTGTAGAATGGAAAATATTTCCATCAGAATAATTTCGAAGGCAGCTAAAGTGACATTTACTATATATTACTGTTGATGAAGTTCATATTATACGTCATTCAATAATTTGAAGCACCAAGAAAAAAGTACTTTGACGAAGAGAAAATTGCCCGAGTTCATTTGAGGCTCGAAATGAAAATTAGACAATTTGCACTGTATTTTTAGTAAGCGTTAATGAAAATAAAAACAATTTCATGTTAACGCAAAAACTTACATTTGAATCGCAATGGAGTTGAAATTCAGAGAAAAGGTTGCATAATTTAAGAACCTATTTCATTTTTATCTGGATGTGTTGCTAAAGAAGATTTAAGTTTTTAGAATTCTAAACACATATTGCTTGTGGTTTTTGTCGACCAACTGTTACAAAGAAAAAAAAAGAAAAGAAAAGAAAAAAATCCTCCAAGCAAACACTCGCTGAAAATATCAAAAAATCTATTGAGATGAATACTACATGTTGCTTGGCCGGGTATTTTTCAAAATATTTTGAAAATATCAGCTTTGAGTGATGGAAAATATAAGTACTTCGTCTGTTTGATGTAAATACAAAGTTGATGTCAGTGTCAGCGCTGAGTAACTATCCCGAAAAATTTCGGAATTAAAGTTCCAACTGCACAGAACTTCTGATGTGAACAATTTGAAAAATTGGTTTAGCAGGAATATGGATTGAAAAATCGTTACCTTTCGGAATTAAAGTTCCAACTACACAGAACTTCTGATGTGAACAATTTGAAAAATTGATTTAGCAGGAATATGGATTGAAAAATCGTTACCTTTGGATACCGTTTGGAGTCGAGGTTTGAATTTGAAACAATCGCTTGTGCTGTTAACTCAAGGGGCTCCACCGAAGAGTTAAAACTGCCATTCTTAATCAAAGTGATTTCGAGTCTTCCAGATGTCTTCGCTAAATGCATTCCTTGTCGATGTGTAAGCTGTCTTGTCGTTTGGTGAGCGCACAACCACCTGACCTGGCTCTATGACCAGGCCCAAGGGTTGCTGCCGTGTCTTGCACTTGCACGAGGACAACACCCGGTTCCTGCTACTGGGAATCGTGATGCTGATATATATGGCCGCGGGTGCGTGGGTGTTCCAGTGGCTCGAACACGAGAACGAGGACGTGGATCGGGAACATTACTGGCTGGTCCACAGACGGTTCATGGACAAGTACAATGGGACAGTGGATCCGGCCGACGTGGAAGAATTGCTCTGGGAATATGGCAATGCTTCCGCCTCCGGCATCATTCATAAGCGGCCTCGTTGGGACTATTCCGGAGCTTTTTACTTCGTAGGAACTGTCGTCTCGACAATTGGTAAGTCAGCATTACATTACTTCTGACTGCCATTTTCACCAGCCGAGGTTGAGAATTAAGGGCTGTTCACTTATCGGCCGGCCGTCCCGTCCATCCCGTTTTTTGACGTGACGGACTGCCGACGAAAACAGAGTAGCATTCACATACGGTCGCCGTACATCAATCACGTGGCTAAATTCACCCACTAGAGAGAAAGCGCGCTGCTTGGCGGAAACCAATGAAATGTTGTCCTATTTTTGACGGTCTTCAGATATCAAGGTTCTTCTGATCGAAATTGGTCCCGTTCAAGATGGCTTGCTGTCATGGCAATCAGTAAAGAAAGCCTGTTTCGGGTGGAAAAAGTCTTTGCGAACGTGACGGACGGCCGATAAGGGAACAGCCCTTAAAGCGGACAGTCCAAACCGTCGATCCAAGCTGTCTTCAACCAACCATAGGACTTCTGCTGGCGGTTTGGATGTATGACTTCCCAGTCAACTCGGATCTTCTTCAGACATCCTAACCGCTTTTCGAAGTCTTCTTTTCGGTTGAAGAAGGCTCCTATGGGTGGTTTGGGTGTCTGACGGAAGCTCGAATCAGCTGGTGAACAAGGCCGTGTGTTTCAACTCGGCTGGTGAAATGGCCGTAAACAATCCAGTTCATATTGCATGATTTCGGATCAAATCGGTCCATGTTTCTGTAGTTTTTAAAACGACTGGGTAGGCGCTGTTGAGTATAAAGATGTCGCTGTTCAATTTGCAATTTTTAAGTACATTTTTCTTTTGAATTATAAATAATGTATAGACATTTTTTTGGCATTTATAGGGTGATTTTTTGTACACTTTAAGAGATTGATTTCTTTTTAAACTGAGAATTTTTATTGTAACCTAGAAATCTGGATGTTTAAAAACATTTAGTTTTCTCAAATTTTATGTACTCTAGATAACTTAAAAAATCCAACTCTATAATGTTCAATACTATGCAAAAAATAAGTCATAAAAAGTCAAACCTATACGAGATTCATTTTGAGAAAAAGGATAGGGAATTTATAAAAACTTCCTTTTGCGAAAGAGTTTTTAAAGGATAAAAAGTATTTTTCAAGTAAAACAACTCATAATGATTATAATACAAACAAGAGTTAAATGAATAATTATCGATTTCTTAGTTTTCAATTTATTTTTGAGCTACATTTAGAGCAACTTTGTTCTTGTAAAACATTTATAAAACTGAAGTCATTATGATGCATCGGTTTTTAAGCATATGAGGCGTTTCGAATAAAACATAGCTCAATACTTGATTTCTCAAGAGCCATTACATTTTTTGCATAGTTTTATACTTGCTGGTTGATATTATTACGCTAAAAAGTTATTTTGAACGAATCCCTCTCAACTGAGTCGAAAATCGTAGCAAAAAACCCATTATATTTAAAACCCATTTCAATTGATGTTTCTGTCAAATGACTATCAAAAACGCACGACCAACATAAAAATCCAAATTATTTTAAACTGTAAATAATATGAACGTTCTGCGAATTAAAGGAAAAATAAGTCGTATTTTTCAATATCAGGTTATTCGAAAACACATCAAAATTTTCTGCATAGGAAAATCTTAAAAACGGTTTTTAGAACTTTTATCCGATACTTACCTAAAGCAAGCCAATCGATTCTAAATGATTAAGCTCGAGATTAAAATCAAAAACCAAAGATGATTTCGCAACTCCAATACACTAAGGGGAGCTGCAGCCACTGTCTAATGGCGATTGAAAAATGTTAAACATACACATGCCGTAACATATAAATTGCTTTTAAGCTTAGTAAATGACAGTAATTCTCGTTCGTATGTATGATTTTTTGTTTTTATTCCTTTGAATTAATTTCTTAAGTCTTATAATTATTTTGACTCATGTAAAAAACGATGAGAAATCAAGATGTAATACTAAATATTAGAACTTAAGGCAAATCACATAGTAAGTTGTTCACAAACAGCCATTTTTACGATGATGAATTCGATATTTATCAGTTCTTGATGGACTTCAAGCTACATTTTCACTCAGTATTTTTTTTCCCCGTATATTGTCATTTTTATGTCCAGTTTGACGATGTTTTCGACATTTGATGACAATTTTGTCACATTGTGCATGCCTGGGCCATAAGATTGTTAATAATAACACTTAGTACAATATAATTTATTTCTAGAACTATTCGCAACTCCAAAGCTCGAATACGCTACCTTGCGGTGATTAACAATACTACAGAAAAAAGTAAAACATTCTATTCCACGTGTTTTCTTTGGGGTAAATTAAGCTCTAAAGAAAGTTAAAAGTTACGGCATCTGTTTGTTTTATCTTTTTCGTCCGCCATTAGACAGTGGCTGCACCTCCTCCTATAGTTTATTGGAGTTGTGAATATGATTGGTTGTCAAAAGACGATGATAATATTTCTTTGTTTTATTTGACTAGTGCAAATTGTTTTACATTTGTAGTTGAGTTATTCCTAAAATTGTAGAAATGGTTTATTTTGATTCTCGCTTTTCCATATCATTTTTTATTAAATGATTTAATTCTGTTATGTTATGTAAATCATCAGTAAAATGCTCTCGGATATGCTGGTAATTTTCTTCTTAATAGATCTACTACCAAGCTCTTTTAACCTATTGAATTCTGCAATTTTAATATCTTTGATAAATTCATCATACAAATGATTAAACTTTTAACCGAAATCTGTCCAAGATATATCAGATTACATTTACTATGATAAACAGTTTTTGCGCAACTCTTCAGTCGAAAATTTAAATTTTTGTAACCAAAACATTTTTATGTATAGTCATAATCGGTTATTATTTCTTCGAATCCTCTAGCAATAGTTTTCGCTATGTTAAGATTTCAGTGATAGAATCATAAAAATATATTTTAAACGATATTGAATCTTTAGTGGTAATGTAAGACAAATTTCTTTGCTCAAAATAAACATTTCATCGGGATTTATTGCAATTATGCTAGCGATTCTTGATCGGGGATCCGAGAGTCTGCGGAGTTTCTAGGGCACATAAGAATTAAGAAACCACAGTTCAAGTAAAATTTTATTTTACTTCACCAAAAAAGCACTATCTTAATAACCTTGTTGCACAGTTCTGCTAATTTTTCACTAAGATCAAATGATTCTTTACAGCTTTTGACTTTTTTTTAATCTGCAGCAAGGGTATTTTTTTCATACCTTTCAATGCAAAATAACACTGAAATTAATAATTTGTACACTGAACTCAAACATACAATTTCATAAAGACATCTCTTTACTTAATACTTAACTCTCTCCGCTCCCTGCTCGCTTCGCTCGCAGTCATTAAAAAAGATGCAGGTATTAATTAGGAATATTTTATCACTGTCACGTGTTCCTTTGTCAAAGTTCTCTTTTTCAATGGAATGTCTCTGCAGCGAAAAGAGAAAATTTTTCTCTCCAGATTTATAAAGCTAAAATGGATGTCGAAAGCAATTTTTTTGCTGAAGAAAAAAACATAAAGATACTTAGAGCAAAATGAAGGACTCTCCTAAAATTGTGGCAAAAATTGAATGATTTTCTAAAAATTAAAATGTTCATGGACCTGAAGTCATTCTTAAAGCGATTAGACCAGTGGTTCCCAGCCTTTCTAAGCCCATCGCCGCCTTCTTGAAGTTGACTGACAACTATCGCCCTCCCCTACCTCTCTTTCTTTATTGAGAAAACTATAATTTAGCGCTAGTGAACATAGATATTATTGCAAATCCAAAAATCTAATTTCAATTCGCAGTAAAATATATGTAAAGCAGTTTTCTTCAATCACTTTTAAGCTAAAAAAATATATAAACAAACAAATAAATGGAAGAACCTTTTTCAAGTAACCCCCCCCCCCCCCATTTTTTATTAAACGAAATAATAAGTATTTGAAAGGAAATACCTAAGATCATTGCTGTAATTTTTAAAAAAAGGAGTGCAAATTTTATGAAATTCTTATTTTAAAACTTGCATCTGGGGGCATCAAAAAAACTGACGCTTACGATAAAAAAAAGGGGAAATTTATGAACTTGGAGATTAATGATGAAATACTTCATCAAAGTTCATCCGATAGGCAAGGAGGAAATTCCTTAACTTTAATTATTTCTTATTTCACTTTTGATTCCTTGTCTGATCTCTGAACAATTGGTCTCCTTACGTTTTCAATTCCGATGCGTTCGCTGGCTTTTTTATTATTATTTTATTTCTTAAATACTCATCTCCCCGTATTGCCTTTTCAGAATTAATCGCCCCTTGAATAGCCAAATCTCCCCTTTGGGGGCGATCTCCCCCAACTTGGGAACCACTGGATTAGACTTTTCAGGGAGCTAACTTTTTCCGCCAAACATATTTCAGGAGTATTTTTTTTTTACAGAGATGATTTTGATTTGAGAATTTTAATGTCAAAAAAGTATTAGAAGCGTCTAAAGCCATTCCTCCAAACAAATGCATGTAAGGACTTTCAAAGAAAAACAAATTTTTCAAAACATAATAAACTTCGTGTTTTTAAATCATTTTTCGCAAAAACTTTTTTTAAATTCAATGTATGAATCCCGATATCTTTTTAAGACTTCCATAAAATATATTCTAACCGAGATCCTATCTCTATTCATGCCCTTTATTCGTCGGGGCAATATATGCAATCCTAAAGACCTTATCGTGCAATGAAATGCAGCATCCCTTAGAACACATTACTCGAAAAGCTGCCATGTAAATCAGCTTTATGCATAAATTCCATTCCGCGTTATTACTGACAGTCACCCAGTAAGAGTCGGACTCGGCCGCACAGGCAGTGCGACAAAATCGTCCCATCTTTCCCCTCTTGCTCGGTTCCAAAACTTCAAATATGACAGTTTTTGTTGGCAAAGTAAACTACTAAATAGATTTTTCAAGTCCATAGATGAGATATAGGTTCACGGAAGACTGCGTCCTGCTTATTTTACTTGCAAATAAGTTGTTTACTTGATAGAACTTTATAAGTGGCGCCAGTCTAGCTTCACGTGAGACTGGGGCGTAGCTGTGGGGGGAGAGGAAGGCTTTTTGTTCTCTTTTTAACGTCTCTGCCAAAAATTGGGATTACGCATAATTGGTCCATTTAGCAGTGGTTTAGTCTTTCGCTTTCTGCTTAACTGCTCCTTTGTAACATTTGCAATCCGGAACTTTGTTCTTCAGTTTTGGAGAAATATTTAATTTGGTTATCTACTGACACGCTTGAAATTCTCTTATGAAACACTCAAAAAAAAAAAAAAAAGATAAGAAGAAAAAATTGAGGGTATGAGTCTTTGTAAAAAGCAAAACTGTGTTAAAATCTAAAATGATATGATTTTTTTTTTTAATTCGAACTTTGTTTCCACGGTTTTGCAGAGTCTTTTCATTTAGTTATTCACTTCACACATGAAATTTCACACAAAAAAGTTCAAATAAAGGGGTGGGAGGAATGAGTACTTGTAAAAAGAAAAAAATAAAATAAAATGCAAAACAATATGGAATTTTTACTAAAATTGAAAAACCTTTAACTTGTAAAAATAAGAAATGTCAAAGTATAACTGCTAAAAATTGAAGATTACTGCAGACACGTGTTTCAGGGTTGATAGGAACCCCTTTCTCAATGTAAAATAAGTGAGCTTATATGAATAAAAAGACATCTGACAGGCTTTTGTCCCGTTGGTTTGCTGAAATATTTTTATTTACGTGTGAAGACATGTTCTGCGCTTGTGTGAGGATATTTGTCTGCAGCTCGGTTATAGCTATTCCAGACTGATGAGATGCCAGACTGTTGAAAATAAGACTAAAACTGCAGTCTCTGAATGCTGGCTTTAAACTGTTTGGTATTGCTTTTAATTCTGCCTTAGCTTCTGCTATAAGGTAGTAATTTATAGCTTTACCATGTTTAGTAGTTGATATCACCAGTCAAATATCAACCCTGAAATATAGAATTTAAAGGCCTTCTCGATAAAATTATGAAATAATATTTTAAAAATGCCTAGATTTAATGCCTAATATTGCACAAAAATTGGTATATTGTAGATTCTCTCTATTCTGAACACTCATGAGACAGAACAAAAGTGTTCAGGTTATGGGGGTGTTCATTATGGAGGGAGACTGGATATTGCATATATATTCACCGGGACCATCAAATTGTGTTCAAAATATAGGGGTGTTCACGATAGGGAGTGTTCAGATAGAGTGAGTTCACTGTACTATAGGACATCCCATAGTCAATAAATCATTGATGTTACATAAATCAAGTTTTAAAAAAAGCACTCTTGTTTTTTTTTTTTTTGGGGGGGGGGGCAATTGTTTTCACATTTATTTAAAAACACAAGCGAATTGAAAAGAAAGTACTAGTGATGGACTTAATTGAGTTCTCATAATCGTATCACTCGATTATTCAAGATCACTCAAAAACTCGATTATGTCGAGTTCTCGATTATCAGATCTCGAGTTCTCGATTAGCGTATTTCGAGTTTTCGATTATCACATCTTGAATTCTCGATTGACACAGCTCGGGTTCTCGATTTCAAAGGATCTCGATTATCAATCGCTCGAGTTCTCGATTTGGAAAGATCTCGATTATCAAATGCTCGAGTTCTTGATTTGGAAAGACCTCAAATATCAATCAATCGATTATTAGATATGCTCGATTCCCGAGATCTCGAGTAACAAAAACTCTCAACTATGTCCATCACTGGAAAGCACTCAAAATAAAAGGCATATTCTCAAAGATATTTGCAAAGAACTTCTTTCATTTCAAAATTCAGATATGTATATTTTTTTCCAATAAGTCCATTTTATTCCATATCTTCAAAATTACTTTTAGACCATTTGCGTATCCATTTCGACACATTGGAGATCTTTTCCATAATAATTGCAATCAGCTAATGTAACAGATATGCCATTCGTGAGGTCGTAAAACTTTCCATTAAAATTTTTTAATTGCTTGCAGAAAAAAAAAAAAAAAAAAAAAACTCTAGACCTATTTGGAAAAAAAAAAAGAGTAAACCTTAATGCGTGGTAATACATTTATATCTAAGAACTATGAAGCTACACACATATAAAATTGGAAAACAGCATTAACTAAAAACGAACTAGCAGATAAGGATCTTCGAACCGTTATTTCGGAACAGGCTAGTGAAATGTTGGCAGCGACAATAAAACTGCCGTTAGCAGAACGTAATAACGATAGGGTTCCCACGCCTCCCTCGTTTCATATCCTGCTTTGTTAAAGAGTTCAGATTTTTGATAAATATTTATGTTTCCACGTTTACCCGCGAACTGGGCTGAGCTAAAATCGTCCAGTTCGCTGCGAGTCCCAGTAAATGCTTCTCTAATGGCACCTTGCGCTTTTAGCGTAATGTGAGACCTAAAAGTGAGGAGGTGGCGGAAAATATAAAAAGTAAATGCGTTCAGATTGAAATATGTTTGGTTAATATTAATAAATATGGAAGTAATGAATCGGATTTTCGAATTAATTTTAGTTTAAAAGTTCGAAATATATATGTTTTTCCAATTTGTTTGGCAGGAATATTCTGAACTGTTCGGAAACGAAGCTTGTCGCAATGTAGTTATATTACTACAGTTACTATAGTAGTATATGGGAGGGTGGCCCAAAACGGGTAGGTCGCTCAAAGCGGGTAGGCCTTCGTATGACCCTTCCCCTCCCCCATGTTGTGTAAGTGGCGATGCATACGTATGTCGTGTTTACATGAACAACCCCGAGTTTTAATCAGTTACAGCGAATCAGCAATAAAGCGGCATAGCGCAACCAGTCTTTTTTTTTTTTTTTAAAGATACATTTCTAAAATAAATAAAATGAAGTTTGGTAACTTGTGATTAGTCGAAGACCAGCTTATTTTTTTGATTGTCAATAATACTACGTTATTCTGACACCATCCACATACAAACTACTATTGTCATTTCGTTTGTTTCTTTTTTAACACGCTTTTATTAGCTTCACCTGTATGTATGTATGTATGTATGTATGTATATATGTATCTTGTAACGGAATCTTGCAGCTCAAATTTCGCCCACTTCCTGCGATCGGATTCTTTAGAAATTTGTCACGCGACCTCAGACCCGATGACAATGCAATATTCTACAATCAAATTAATTAATTAACTCTTTTAATTGTTAGTTTCCTCCAATTTTAATCAATATTTTGGCATAAATCCAACAATGTGAAAAAGGAAAAATTTAAAAAAATACATTAAAAAATGCTCGCAAAAATTATTTTAAAATATCTACAAAAACCTCTAATTTTTCTGCATCAGACAAAATTTGTTCCAATGTTCCAAGGTAATTAGAACATGAAATATAATTGTTTTTTACTAATTTCATGCCAAAATTTAGGTGAGCCTTCAATTGGAAATTCATTGCTGATCAGACCATTGTTGAACAAAACTTTTATTCAAATGCATCTCAAATTTTCAAAGCAATATAAATATGATTTCAGCAAACATACATCGATGACTCACCGCAGTAGCTTCCCATCGGAGTGCCCTTGTCTTAACTTTAAGATATTACCTCGAACTCGTTTTATAAATAATTTCGTCGTCTGATAATTCTCCAACATAAGACTAAAAAACAGAAAAATAAAATAATAGTTTAAAAAACTAAAAAAACACGCTTTCGTAGCAAAATGAACTAAAAAGCGAAAAATAATCTTTGGAAGATAATAGTTGACCAATCACTTAATTTTAATGTAATACAAAAAAGCGTGGGGGGCTTCTTATCAGTTGCTTGAATTTCTTCCATTTGTTGTCCAAGCAAAATTGTAAATAGACAGCACCCCACGCTTTTTTGTATTACATTAAAATTAAGTGATTGATCAACTACTATCTTCCAAAGATTATTTTTCGCTTTTTAGTTCATTTTGCTACGAAAGCGTGTTTTTTTAGTTTTTTAAACTATTATTTTATTAAATTTAAGATTGTATTTATTGAAATGAAAAACGCGCCTTTGGCCAAAGCGGGTCGGGCAAAGCAGGTATTGGATTTAATCATATATTTATTTATAATTTCTTGACTCGTGTGCTGACTTCGATTTTCTATTTCAATAGGATAAGTATAACTTTAAAAAGTTTTTTTTAGAATGGCAATTAGTCTATTAGTTTAATCATTTATTTCTTTATGTTTTATAAACAAATGTGCTGACTTTAAATTGGATAAGTAAAACTTTTTAATATATTTTTTTGAAATGGTAGGTAGCTAATCAACTATTTTAATCCTTTATAATTTCATATTTGATTGGCAAATGTGCCAAATCACAATTACTTAAGCTCACCCACCTTGGGCTCCCTGAAAAGCGGGTTTTTCAAATGTTTGTAAAGTTTGATAATAAATAAATATTGAGTTCGAAACAATTTTTTATTTTGAAGTTCAAGAACCCTGCTAGGAAATAAAACCTAAATTGTTGCGATAAAAATCCAAAAAGTACAATTTTGGAGTGTTCTTCGAAAACTTACCCGCTTTGGGCCACACTCCCCTACCTATTTATAGTTTCAATGCTGTAGTTACTATAGTAGTATAATTATTTATAGTTTTAATACAATAGTTACTATAGAAGTATAAATATTTATAGTTTTAATACTATAGTTACTATAGTAGTATAACTTGCAGAAGCGTAAAAAATGAATTTCAATCTGCAAATCGATTAAAATAATTGTAAAAAAATTATTTTATTTCTTCAAATTATTTAAAAATTGGCTAAAACCAATGTTTTTAAGCATGATCTTTCAATATATATATATATATATATATATATATATATATATATATATATATATATATATATATATATATATATATATATATATATATATATATATATATATATATATATATATATATATATATATATATATATATATATATATATATATATATATATATATATATATATATATATATACTTTTAAAATTTTGGAAACGATTCCATTACCGAAATATCCCCTTTCATCCATTTATTTTGAGATTTACAGACAAAAAGTAAAATTGGAATAAATTATTACTGTTTGGTATTGTGTGTACGGGAAAAGGGGGCACATGTGAGCACGGAAGACATGTGAACAACTAGGATAACGTCAAGCACAAAATCTCAGGTAATATCAGTACCAGTCCTACTATTTAACCTAACTTTCAGAGCAAGGAGCCAGTTTTTGTTCCTGTGGTGACAGCTTCTTTGTTTTAACAGATGCTGATGTACTTTTATCGTTGTCTTCTTCGTCTAAAAACATGCTTTAAACTAACTAATATGCTAAATTTAATAATTATTGCAAACCATTATATGAACATTCACGTAAATTTATGCCAATGTTTAAATTTTATAATTAAATGAAAAATCCTTTAATTTTGAAAATTAGTTCTAAGGTAGATGCCGGAGCACTTGTGAACGCAACATGTAGGGCACATTTGAACAGCTTCCATAGCCTCTCCGCAAATATAAATATTAGTGTAGGCTCATTATATTAAGTGTGAAAAGAGATGTAGAAATTTATAATTATTATTTTGCTGTAATCAGTTTCTAAATTTATTGTTAAGTATTATTACGCAATTGCTAATTATTTATTTTATTATTTTTTATTGTTTTAATTCGTTAATTACTAAATAGTTGACTAAAAATTTAGTGGCATATAATACTTACAAGGAAAATAAAGACAAACTATTTTTCTTTAACTAAAAACTGAAGTTTAGAAAAATTTTAAAATTCGATATCACATTTTGTATCCGTATGAAGCTTAAATGTACTATATAACAAGAATATACTTTACAAAATAAAATATTATGCGCATTGTTTAGTCGTATGAGATTTTTTCTTGTCGATCCATTGATTAGAACATGCTATGCAACTTTAAGATTTGACAGTGAGCAGAGTTCTATAATTCAGAAAAAAATATTTTATTAATGACAGCTACTCTGCAATTCAAACTGACTCAGTGTAGATTACAAACACTTGAATGTAATTAGTATATACGTATATGCTTCATTATAACGAGTTTTTCGTTGAAATATGATGTTTGTCCTGCATTTTTCAATCGTGTTCACATGTGCCCCGAACTTGTTCACATCGGCCCCCCTATAGGGGCACATGTGAACAATTGAAGATTGAAGACATTTTTAAAAAGAATACATGAAGTATAGAAATAATTTTTAAAAAATCTGAAAAAATTCCATGGCAAAGAAAGTACTGTTCGATCATGGGGACCCTTTTTCTGTGAGAAATTGAAAATATTTTCTAAGAAATTAAGAAATGAAAAAAAAAAAAAAATGTTCAGATGTGCCCCCTTTTTCCCTACATATAAAAATTGTATGTTTCCCCCAATATGCAGTAGACATGAGTAAGAGTAGGAATAAAAATGTTGGAAATAGTTAAATTGATTCAAATTTTCTCAAATATTCATTTATGAAAATGGTCGAATTTCGACCACTGGGAAAGCACAAGTTTTAATTTATAGAGACACAGTCGTCGTGAGGTGGGAATGGGTCCACAGAATGTATTACAGTTATTATTTTAAGTTACGTAAAACATCAAAAAATGGAAGTAGGTGGACGTGAATATATGGAACGAACTATATAAAAACCGTCAATTTAACTGCGTTATAGAGAAAGAAGTAAGCGTGAGCATATTGGTCGCTATCCGTGTTAGTCTTTTTTTTTATTTATTTATTTGCAGGCGATGAAATTTTTTAAAAAACGTCTTGTTTGTACTCACAACCGTATAATAGACAAGTCTTTTGTTTATATTTTACAGAAGCTTGTTACATATTTTGTTCCCCTTATCGACAGCTTAAGAGCAAACGAAATGTATTTCCACATTTCGAAACGTAGTTTAAAAACTAAAAAGTTAAATGATTCAAAATTTTCTAATCCATAGATTCAACTAAAATCTTGCTCCTAAATAATGTTCTTGGGCAGCAAGAAGAATCACATTTGTGAGTGAACCCAACCTTGAGCAAGCAACATAAAGCTATCTATACTGGAAATAGGTAGATCTCAAATACATTTTAAGTACTTAATCGACTGCTCTTAAGACTTGTTGATCGTGATAGAGAACGGAAGTCTCACTGGAGATTGTAATCTCTTGAAGTTTAAAGAAAGATCCACGGTGGATATACGCGAGATACAAAGTGTTTCATTTTATCCGTATACTGTTATAAGAGTTTAAGTTATTACAGTGATAATTTTACATCCATCTCTTACAGCACTTCTTCAATGACGGTTGAAATGGTTAGTGGTAGTAACAAACTTCTAGTATTTTTCGGTTGCTTCCAATAAAAATTATTGAACTGAGCTTTTTAATTGGGGATTCAGCTTTGTTCAACTTATTTTACGATGAACTAAAAACTTCATAACGTGGCGCAATATTTCACCATGTCCTTTTCAGTAGTAATCTCTGTGTGTCAAAAGTTGCCTCATATCCGCTAACAGGTTTAAAATTATTGCTAGTCGGCGAAGATGCTTCATCAGGTGTACTATTGCTCGAGCGTTAAGTAAATATAAAATTTTAAATTAAGAAATAAAAAACGTTGCATTTTTTTGCAGTTTAAAACATTTTAAATTTAAATTAATATTTCTTTGCATTTTTTTAAACTTCAAACCCTCCCAAAATTATATGAATTCTGCCGTATTAAATTTCCGTGTGGTTTTGCGGTTCAAAAGGTGCACAGCCTTTTATTTTAGCACACATTGGATATCCTAGTTTGGTAGTTCATGTGTATGTTTGAAACGTCATGACCATCCCCCCTTCCCATTGAAAGATAAATTCCAGCTACGCTACTGTGCAGAAAAATGATTACTTTTCAATTTATTTGCTATATTAGCATTTTATCCCTGTTCTTAGATAGCCTGGAGCAATTTAACTTAATTGAATCGAATTAGGTAAAGACCAGACGTAAGTCATGGAATAGTATAAAGAACATATGCATACTGGTTTAAGGACCATCCAACATTAAATTGTTGAAGACTGTACATGGCTAATGAATGAATTATTGATACCAAACTAATTTTGGTATTTCCTGTGCTGTTCATGTGAAAAATACTGATCGATAATTTCGTTCTACCATTGCTGCTACGAAATTACCAAAAGAAAGCATGCAAGATAAGTAGAACCGTCGGAGACCGCAATGCATTCCAGCAATTACTTTCGCGTTCGGTTTTCTTGCCAAACATGCTCTACGCTAGTCGCGAATCGGCATTAACGGCAAGCGTTGAGAATACCTTTTGTGTTGACTGCTTTTAAAACCCCCCTGGTGATTATGAGTTGCTAATCATTTTCACTTGCTTGGAACCAAGGTTAACAAATTTAACGATTACAGTTAATCTTTGAAGAAACTTCATTTGGGACAGTTTGTTACAGGCTTTTCATTCAGACCGAATTTATAACTATACGAAAACTCGTTCGAGTAGAAAGGCTCAGTTTTATGGTTAAAAACGTATACTTAAACCTCTTTGGATCTTTTTTTAATTCCAAAAACCGGCCTATATGAATTCCTGAGCATCAATTTACCTCCGTGTCAAATTTGGAAGAAATCCGACTAAACGGACGGAGATTTGTATAAGGTACATATATACACATATACCATACAAACATACATCCATTTATATATATATATATATATATATATATATATATATATATATATATATATATATATATATAGATAGATAGATAGATAGATAGATAGATAAACAGTATTTAATGGGGATTACAGCAATGTATTTACATGAACGATTGGGAAACTTGATGCCAAGGTATAAATGGAAAAAACTGGCGTGTTTTCCTTTATTGGACCGAAAAAATTTTCCTATATCGAACCGGTGGTCCAATTTAAGAATATGTAACTAAGCAAGCCTTTTTACTTATCACGTTATAAAATAAGTGAATAGTATTGCTTAATAGCGAAGTTGGGATTATTTTCAGCATATTTTAACATTGATTCAGGAAATTCATTTTGACTTTTTGTTTTTTTTCAAGCACACTTTCTAGAAATTGCCACCCATAAGAGTGGGTGTTTATCCAATAAGCTTCAATTTCAATTTTGTTAATATAGTTTTTCAATTTGACTGAACTTTGTGCTTATTCACGTTACTTGTTGACTGGTTATTTTATTAATAACAATAACCGGTAGTCCAGTTCAAGAACATGAAATTCGAACTAACTTTTAAATTTTTTTGTAGAAAATAATTTAGTGGGGACAGTTAAATGCTCATTTAGGATTACTTAAAATATAAATTAAGGCATATTAAAGCATTTACACTGATTTTTTGTAAGTAAGTTGCTTAGAAACTTCAACTTCATAAAATAGTTATTTTTCTTCTTTTCTTTTGACTGAAATTTTTGCTAGTTAACCTTTTTTTAAGCGGATTTCTTTATTAATTACAAGCTACGTTAATTATATCATTCTTGGTTTTAGAAGATGTTTAAGAGGACAAATGCGGTTCTTAGGCGGAAAAAATAATGGAAGAGCCTTAGCTGTTTGTAGGAATGATGATATGGGGCTATGCTATAAACTTGGCTAACGATAGCGGTGTAATAATACTTCCTCTTCCAGCACACTCTAAGCATCATTTACAGCCCTTAGACGAGGCTTTTTTTAAGCATCTGTCCACATATTTCAATCGAACATGTGATACGTGGATGCGAGAACATCCAATGAGGTCCATTACCCAATATAAAATTAGAGAACTGTTTGATGACTCTTATGGACAAACTGCAAGCGTGACCAATATTCTGTGAATGGTTTCTCTAGAACAGGAGTTTGACTCGTTAGTACAATTGTGTTTAATGACAGCGACTCTGCAGCAGCCGAGTCAGAAGTTTGTAGTCCAGATGAGACAACCAAAGTAAACATGCAACATGTTCAGTGTCAGTTGTTCAAGATACTCAAGAACAATGTATGGATAAAATTAACACAAGTTCCGAGGAATCAGTGGTTAGTTCTCATCAAGTTATGATCGTCGGTTATATTGATGATTTCGTTAAGGTGGCACACATGTGCCTGAAAAATGGAAGGCAGAAGAAAGAAAGCTATTTCGGAAAACGTTCTAACGTCATCGCCACAGAAAAAGGACACAGAACAAAAAAAAAAAAGCCGCAAAAGAAGGAGCAAAAAACCGCACAAAGCAACTGGTATTGCAATATTTGCCATAGAGATGAAATGCAAAGCATGATTTAGTGTATGAAATGCCATCAGAGGGTTCATCAACACTGCGCCAAGTTAGCTCAAAGCAAAGGATCTTCTATTGCAAATCCTGTAAAAGGACCGTACAGTTCAAATGCAGATGCCCTATTTTTTACTTTTGTTTTGCTTCACATTTAGCGACAAGTGTCTCTTGTTCTTAGGGGGTCCAATATAGGCGGTCTTTCCCTACGTACTTATACAGGGTGTTCCGGTTTAACCTGCAAAACCTCTATTTTCGCAACCGTTAGTTCTAGATGCATACTTTCAATTGCAAAAATGTTCAAAATCAGACGCAGAGTTAAGATATTGAAAGTTTGAAGCGAAAATAGAAATATTTCAAAAATTACAAAATGTAATTTTTTCTACGGGCCCTAGGTCTCCTAACTTATGTTTAGGGAAATAACTTCCATTGAAAAATAATTCCAACGCAAAAAGTTTGACATTAATACGACCAATATTCACCGAGGTATGAAACGCAGCGTTTTGTGACTTACACCATTTTACACTCGCCATCAATTGCACTTTTTGGGGGAAAATATAGTGGTTTACAAGGTTTTAAAATTATGTATGTGCTTAGAGTGTGGTTTTCAAATTCTTCGAGGTTTTTTGTATTGTGTTTTTGAGTATCATGGCATAATATTTGCATTTGTATTGAAATAGCAATGAAAAATATAAATACCTTGTTTTTTTTTTTTACTTCGACAACCTGCCATTCTTCCGAAAGGGCGATAAGTTCCAATCTCATCTCCTGTATTGTCCCTTAAAACTTTGAATTCGAATATCTCCTTGAGTTTTGGTTGCACAAATGTCAAGTTTTTTTGTGTTAGTAATATTTTCCAATAGGGATTATTTCCCTAAACATAATTTAGGAGACCTAGGGGCCGCGTAAAGAGTTAAATTTCGTATTTTTTGACTCATTTTTATTTTCTCTTCAAACTTTCAATAACTAGATTCTCCATCTGATTTTGAACATTTTTGCATTTAAAAGCATGCATCTAGAACTGATGGCTGAGAAAAAAAGAGGTCTTGCTGGTTAAAGTGGTAAACCCTTTATATAATGATATACCGTGGGCACTTGAAGTTGGTGAATTCCAGTGGTAACGGAAGGACAGTTTTACAAAAAAAAAAAAAAAAATCGATGCATTTCTGTCTGAGAGGCATATTTTGGAAAAATATTTTTGAGAAGCATATCAAAAATATTTTTCCAAAATTTGATACGTAGACTTTTATACACATCACAGTAAGTTGCTAAAAAAAGCCGAAGCCAAAAATTTTTTGTTAGTAACTTTTTTTAAAAATCAAATTTAAAAAACGGTAACGGAAGGACATTTTTGCGACATGATTTTCACGCTATCATGCTCTCCCCAAAAGTTCAGCCGAACTATAAAAGGGAAGATTCTATAAATATTAGGGCACATACGGGAGTGTTCAATCATTACAATTTCTGCTTTATTTTTAAAACATAATTATTTTAAGCATATGAATTATGTATTTGTTAAGGGTAACGGAAGGACAAGAAGTCCAAAACAATTAAACTTGGTAAATTTCAACTTACAAACATTTATTCAGCTAATACAGCAGTCTGAAACAATGATATCTAATGCCTGAGCCAAAACTTACAATTTTTAATTCTTTAAATACTCAAAAATTTTATTATAATCCATAGAACATTTATCTTCTTTTTCAGCAAACACGAAGATCATTCCCACATTATTACACAGTTTCAAACAAGATACTTCTATTTCTTCATCATCTATATGAAGTACCTGTGCAGCATTGTGCTCTTTGTTGATTTCTTTCCCTTCCATTCAACTAGCAAAGTTTGTCCTAACGTTAATGAATGCTTTGGCATTTTCTTATGATTTGGTGTTTTTGACTCAGCTGTATCTTCATTTTCAACATTATTTATCGACTTTCAAAGTCAGTCTGTTGACTTTGATGTGAAATCTCCTTGAATTTGTTGAAGTACTTACTATATTCAATAACATAACTTGTTACAGGATTCAAATAGTGCACATATTGTGTGTCAGGATGAGAATGGATACTTTTGGATCCTTTTTACTTCCTTTTACAAAAAAGGAAGTATTGTATTCGCGAAAAAATTTTCACTCAAAAATCGCCCTTAATTTCCATTTTGCTCACCCCCAAATGAATGTTGAGTTTTTTTTTCGATTCGACCACATGCGGAAAAGTGCCTAAGAATGTATAGACACGCGAAATATCCATTTTGACCATCACCGAGGTAATTACAACGACTTTTCTCGTGACGTCTGTATGTATGTGCGTATGTGTGTATGTGCGTATGTGCGTATGTGCGTATGTGCGTATGTATCTCGCATAACTCAAAAATGGTATGTCCTAGAAAGTTGAAATTTGGTACATAGACTCGTAGTGGGGTCTAGTTGTGCACCTCCTATTTTGGTTGCATTCGGGTGTTTCTAAAGGGGTCTTTTGCACCTTTTTGGGGGGAAATCATTGTTAATTTCGATGCAAACTCAAGTGGTGTTATAATTTGGCGGTCACTTGGCGATATATCGCCAGTCTTTTGGTTGCCAAGTTTTGTCGCCAACTTGGCGAAAAATTTGGCGATTTTTTTTTTTTTTTTAAATCTGCTTTCAATGTGGCCATTGCTAGTGATATTTAAAGAGTTAGAGAGAGAATCCCATTAAAATTGCAATAATAGGGAAATAGCATTAAATTGGTGTAAAAGGAAGTCATGTGATGCACACATCAGCTCGTTTCTATATATTTTTGAAATTTGATTTATGAATTTACTGATATCTTCGCAGTACGTTCAACGGTTCAATCATTGCTCTCAACAGTCCTTTCCTGTGACTTGTGGCAACAAATCTGAAATCAAATCAGTTTCAATATTGTATTGTTCCAATATAAATTTCAAGTTTTTAAACAAATGTTTCTGCTTGAATTGGCTTGTTATACCAAAATGATTTTCACATGCGTAGAAGCTTTTAAGTGTAGTTTTCATGATTTTCATCGCATACAATAGAAGAAATAAAATCACGAAACAATTTTTAATCGATTTGAATAAAAGTTAAATTTTTAAATAAAAGCACACATAATTTTCATACAAATATTACTTATATATGTTTTAAATGTGACTACTAACTTTATATAACAGTTTGTTTTGTACTAGCATTCTAAAATTTTAGCCTGCACCAGCTTATAGTTAAATGTCCTTCCGTTACTATTAAAAACCATACAAATTAAATCTAAATTAAAATTGTAACTATGCCTCCATGACAAGGGACATGATTCTGCTTTGCATAAAAAACATTAGTTTCTATACCCAATAGGTTCTTGGTGAACTAACTAAGATGTAGTATTTTGGTAATGGAAGGACATCAAATTGTCACCTTAGTAATAGACCTATTTCATGGTTGAAAAAAAAAATCAAATTACTTACCAAAAAGTTTAACTAAACATTCAAAGGATAAAAGTTAACCTAAATATTATATGCTGATAACAAGTTTATTGAAGTTACAGTATGTAACAAAAAAGAGATTTTTTGCTCTGTAGAAACAGAAAGAGAAAACTTGATTTTGCTTTTGATTTTCTAAGTCATCAAACCGTTTGGGAAAAACAAGTTAAGATTCAAGAAACTCATTTATTTCTGAAGAGAATGGTATATGGCAAGTGACAGAAAATTAAGTTTTAAAATTCAAGTGTCATGTCTCCTTTTTCCTGGAATTCACCAGTTACCCCTTGCGGCACATACTTAGAGAGCCCCTGTGCTAGAGCCGAGACCCCGAGACCGTTAATGGTACTATCACTACACGGCTCTCCGTCGTTCAACCGCGAAAGTAAAGTAAGAAATAGCAACGTCAAAAATGCACAAATTGCATTTGTGCTTTTTTGACGTTTCGTACTTTACTTCTCAGTACAAAGGTATTTATTTATCTTATTATTTGAGTATTTCTCTTCACTGAGGAGAAGCAATAAAAAATTAATTCTAAACGTAGTGGCCGGTGGTAGAAATGACAAAATTTCGCTAAAGAAATCAGCAACGATGATAACCAAATACATTTCAAATGCTAATTAGTGAGTCACTTTATTTATAACTTTTATCATTGTTTACTATTGTCTTCAAAGTAATAAATTTAATACTTTTATAATCAGTAGTGGATGACTTCAAAGCATTTCACTGATCGTAAGGTTTATGTTTTCCCGATTTTTCTGGATTTCTGTGAAGCATTTAACCCGCGGAACCCCAGGTTTCCACAAAGATCACTCAAAGGTTTCACAAAACTTGCATTCTTGCTTTTTTTCGAAATGTTCAAATTGATCACCTGAAAAATAAGGTTTGAGTGAGGCGTTTAATTAATATTTTCTGAATAAACAGCTGAGAAAATATCAATACTGGATTAAAAAGTCATTTTTTTGTCAATATATGAGGCAGTGAGAAGCAAAGGGATGTATGTGGCAAAATTAAAAATTTGGAGATAACCAGTACACATGGTAGGTGAACCTCTCCTCTGTCTTGAGGCAAGTGATGGTACTGTTAGCCCTGGTAGTTGCTGCTATACAGCATAATTTAGAAAAAAATTCAATGAAAGCCTACCTGGGATGTTATCTTTAAACGTGTTTTACTCAAAACTTGAAAATGTCCACTTACATCCCACTGCCTCACATGGCATTCAGTTATGTCAGTTCTAGAATACAACTCTTTTATTGCAATGACATTCGATCCTTTCTTGCACCAGAAATTAAAATTGATGTCATTCAGCGAAATTACGGTGCAATTTAGAAAATAAATGTTCTTAGTTGTCACTAAATTCTGTGAGATCACTTTTGCCATTCACAATTAAATTCATGTTCTCAACGTATGAGTCGACAAAAAGTAAATATTACCACAGACAAAGTGCTTAACCTAATCTGAGAATGCAACTTTCATTCATAAGGCCTGATTTTCAGGATGTATTTGCCACAATGAAAACAAGTATTACTCATATCATTAAAATTAAAGCATTAAAAATTTGTAAAATTAAGACATTAAAACGTTGTAAACTAGTATGTTGTGGCCATCACGAAACTTTCTTCTATATTTTTCTTTTTTTTTTTTCTGATCCCTCCCCATGCTTGACGAGGAAGCAATATTCCCAACAAAAACAAAATTACACATGCAAAAACTTGACTACCATCCCAATGTCTGAATTATTGCAAAAGCAAAGCAAAGAGCGAAAATTGAAAGTTATTTTAAAAGCCTTGCTTGAATTAATTACAAATATTTTATTTGTTAACAAACATAAGATGGCAACAGTTAAAAATTTTAAATCATTGAGATAATGTTTCCGATCATTTCCATTCAATTAAAATCACGAGAAATACGCAGACGACAATCTATTACGATTTATCTTTCTTATTGTTGCATTAATAAAGCTATTTTTAATTAAAAAAAAAAAAAATCAACACCTCTTGGAGCGATTGGCGTCAAAATTCAACCAAAGCCTGTTTACATATGGATTCACATATATTCCAAATTACAACCAGAACGTAGCATTACTTCTTGAGATAGGGCACTCACAATGGAAAAAAAGAACGGGCGATTGCGCTACCCCCTTTTTAGCTGTTGACACCAAAATAAAATCAGCTCTTATACCCACTAAGGACTACTTGCCGATAAATTTTTCTTTCATTCTGTTCATTATTTCTTGAGATACAGCAGTCACAATTGACGACAAAAAACGTTCTATAGCTCAACCCCCGTTTGAGTTATTGACACCAAAATTGAATCAGCACCTGTTCCTGTTAATGGCAACATATGGACCAAATTTTGTCTGATTCCGCCAGTTACTTCCTGAGGAATAGCAAGCACGCGTAACTCAAAAAACGTCCCATTGCTCCACCCCCCTTGGAGGAATTCGCGCCAAAAACCAATGGGCACAAGTTCACATAGGGGCACATATGTGTACCAAATTTCGTTCGATTTCATGCGGTAGTTTTTGCTGTAGAGCGGCCACAAAAAACTGGTCACACACAGACGTGACACACACACATACACACATACATACACACACACATACATACACGCACACAGACAGACAGACATTTTCCAAAAATAGTCGAAATGGACTCAGCACACCTCAAAACGTTCGAATCCGTCAAAATTCGAAATTCGAAAATTTGCACGAATCCAATACTTTCTTCTATGTATTAGATATAGAAGAAAGTAAAAATCATAAGTTTAAAGAAATTTTGCGTTTATTTTGAAATTACTTTTTCTTAAGTAAATATTTTCTTTAATGTATAAAAAGCACTTTTATTGCGAAGAAATCATTCCTAGAACGTTGTATTTAAACTGTTCAGTTGCAGAAAAAAAAAAAAAAAAAAAAAAAAAAAACAGAAGTTCTACGAAAAAAAAATGATATTCAAAAGAGTTCGATTTATGAAACAAATTAAGAAACGCTGTGGTAGAAGAAATAAATAAAGTCAGTTCTCTTTCTTTTTACTTTCTTCTATATCTAATATATAGAAGAAAGTATTGGATTCGTGCAAATTTTCGAATTTCGAATTTTGACGGATTCGAACGTTTTGAAGTGTGCTGAGTCCATTTCGACTATTTTTGGAAAATGTCTGTCTGTCTGTGTGTGTATGTGTGTGTGTATGTATGTGTGTGTGTATGTATGTGTGTGTGTATGTGTGTGTGTCACGTCTGTGTGTGACCAGTTTTTTGTGGCCGCTCTACAGCAAAAACTACCGCATGAAATCGAACGAAATTTGGTACACATATGTGCCCCTATGTGAACTTGTGCCCATTGGTTTTTGGCGCGAATTCCTCCAAGGGGGGTGGAGCAATGGGACGTTTTTTGAGTTACGCGTGCTTGCTATTCCTCAGGAAGTAATTAGCGGAATCAAACAAAATTTGGTTCTTATGTTGCCATTAACAGGAACAGGTGCTGATTCAATTTTGGTGTCAATAACTCAAACGGGGGTTGAGCTATAGAACGTTTTTTGTCGTCAATTGTGACTGCTATATCTCAAGAAATAATGAACGGAATGAAAGAAAAATTTATCGGCAAGTAGTCCTTAGTGGGTATAAGAGCTGATTTTCTTTTGGTGTCAACAGCTAAAAAGGGGGGTAGCGCAATCGCCCGTTCTTTTTTTTCATTGTGAGTGCCCTATCTCAAGAAGTAATGCTACGTTCTGGTTGAAATTTGGAATATATGTGAATCCATACGTAAACAGGCTTTGGTTCAATTTCGGCGCCAATCGCGCCAAGAGGTGCTGATTTATTTTTATTATCATTATTTTTTAGCGAATAAAAATAGTTTTATTAATGCAACAATAAGAAAGATAAATCGTAATAGATTGTCGTCTGCGTTCAGCTCGTGATTTTAATTGTATGGAAATGATCGGAAATATTATCTCAATGATTTAAAATTTTTAACTGTTGCCATCTTATGTTTGTTAACAAATAAAATATTTGTAATTCATTCAAGCAAGGCTTTTAAAATAACTTTCAATTTTCGCTCTTTGCTTTTGCAATTATTCAGACATTGGGATGGTCGTCAAGTTTTTGCATGTGTAATTTTGTTTTTGTTGGGAATATTGCTTCCTCGTCAAGCATGGGGAGGGATCAGAAAAAAAAAAAGAAAAATATAGAAGAAAGTTTCGTGATGGCCACAACATACTAGTTTCAGAGTGTAATTCTTCACAAATAATATTCTGCCGTGCTAAGCACAGAAGTCGTACCTGCACTTTTTATCAAAATTGAGTTACGGTCACTAGGTGGTTCTTTTTGTCACATATTTTACCTAAACATAATTTTTTACGGTCATAGGTCAATGGGAAGTCTTAAAAAAAATGAAATTTTTTTCATGTCACATATTTGAAGAAATATGTGACACATTTTTTGAATTTTTTTGTCACATATTTTACCTAAACACAATGTTTTACGGTCATAGGTCAATGGGAAGTATTAAAAAAATGAATTTTTTTTTAATGTCACATATTTGAAGAAATGTGTGACACATTTTTTTTGAAATTTTTTGTCACATATTTTGCCTAAACGCAATGTTTTACGGTCATAGGTCAATGGAAAGTATTTTTTTTCTTTTTTAATTTGAAAAAGTTATACCTGAATTAAATGCATGGGGGCGCAAAACTTTGAACGGTAATTTCTCATTTTGAACTCGGCTGCAGATACGACTTTTGCGCTTAGTACGGCAGCATTGGAGGTTGTGTGCAATTTGCTTGTAAATGTGCGGTGAACGGTGAAAGGTGGCAACAATTTTTACGATTAATCAAATATAAAAACTTTTGTCGAATATCTTCTCATTCCTATGTTCCTCTTTTACACTTATAACCTGAAACTCATGTTTGTCACTCATATCGCTATTTGCGCAATTGTAGCACTGTTTTAACTGTTTTTAACATGTCTCACAAAGTTAATCCGTTTTTTGTATTAAAACTAATAATATTAACTTCTGAGCTCTAACATTATTTATGCATTGGGCGAGGCCAAACTTAATGCTTCTGAAGCAGCAGAAAATTTCTGTGTTGAATTTACGATTTCAAAACAATGGGGTTGTTTCCTTCAGTCAAAAGTACTACTTTTAGTCACTGAAATTGATAGAATAGCAAAAAAAGAAGAAAAAATGAGCGAGAGAAAACTTTCAATTTTTTCCTAACGTTTAATTTTTAATCAATTTTTTAAAATGTCCGATCTTGAAAATAAGGCGTTTTCCTTATGACGTTACAAATGATGTACTTTGGGCGCATCTGTCTACCGCGTTTCCACGTTAGGATAATCAAGAAGCGGATTAAATATTGCGCTCTACGCTTGCTATCAACCATATTGTTGTCAAAACATGTGACTAAAGAAGTGAATTAAATATTGTGCTTTGTGAATGGCATCAGTGAATGGCATTTCATCATTTGTGACGTCGTCGGCAGAAGCGTAAACAATGAAAGCGCATCGATTAAAGTATTATTTTAGAACTATTAAACGTAAACAAATTATCTAAAAATGGTCAGATCCGACGTTTTTAAGAATTTTCTTTTAGAAAAAAAAAAATACTTTTAAAATTTCGGAAACGACCCCATTCCGGATCTTGCTAACTTTTGTTTTACCCTTTCGCAGCGAAGAAAGGCGAGCATCGAAAACTCATAAATACCACGCAACCCTCATTCCTATGCATAGTACACATATATATCTGCCTAAAGACCTCCAATAAATAGCGGAATCTAATTCCGCGCTTTCAGGTAGCATCGGAATTATTTGTCCCCATATATCTCGAAACTAAAAATTGGAACTTTCCCGGCGAATCCCCCTGCAGACGATATAGGGCCGGTTTTTCTCCTCCGCTCCTCTCCCGATCGCATCCCCGTTTGTATCCGCTCGCGACGTAGACTGAATCGATGTCAGTGGCGGCACGGATGTCACTGGGATGTATTGTCCGCCCCGCGCAGAAGAAAAGTCGGCCAGAAATGGATGGCGTCCTTGAAAGCTGTAAGCGAAACGTCAAATCGTCCGTGGCCTGGGATTATACAGCTACACTTGGCGAAAAAGTTGAAGGAAAAAATGGTGGTGGGGGATGATTTCATTCCGGGCCCCGATGATTGTTTTTATTGGAGCCTGTTTAGTTCGGGAGTCGTTTGGGATGATTTACGTCACTTTGATGCGGAAGGAGCGTTTCTGATCAGCTGTCCACCATCCGGGGAAAGTTTTTATGGTAATAAAACTGATGGGTGATTGATTTGTTGAATTTTTATTTTTGAGGAACGAGCGGTTTAGTTTTGAGGCTCGAAAATTTATTATCGACGCAGTCAGGAGCGCGCCAAACTTAAATTTTTGTTAGGGCAAAAATTCTCAATTCGCCGAATGGAATTCCAAATTTTGCCGAATGATAAAATACGGGTATACACACTAGGGTGGTTCAAAAAAAGTTTTTTTCAGCTACAGTCCAGGGTACTCCCCCCCCCCCTTTTAAGACTTTCTTTTAGTATTATGCTGTAAAAATTTTAGCTTCTTACTCAAAATTTAAGAGGATGCTCAATGACCCCTTTACATTAGCCGTAGCATTAAAAATGCCACAAACTTAGAAACGTTTAATTTCCCCAGCTGATTTTTTTTCTTTTTTGTAAATAATTATTTTATTGCAATGTATATGCATATTACTAGTGTATATGAGAATATGTAGCATTGCTTTTTTAGTTCATTGTATTTTTTTAACCCCCTTCCCCATACTTATGAATATTGGGGGAGAGGGTTGAGCACCCTTTTTCAGTTGAAATAGGAAACTAAAATTCTTCCAGTATATTATTACCCGCAAGTCTAAAATTATTGAGGGGTGTCCTGTTATCTAGGTGAAACTTTTTTTATATGCATTTTTGAACCACCCTAATGCACACATAAGCACATCAATGAAAAAAAGAATGAATTTAAAGTAAGTAATGTAAATACTTCAGATGAGAGAATGTCAGCTTGGCGCTACTGAAATTTTCAGGCTTTGGAGTAGCCACTGCCGGATCAAACTTGAGGTTTGGGAAGAAAATTTTTTGAGACACTTTTTACAGCCCTTATGAAGCATTCATTTATTTCTACTAAATGCAGATTCTAATTTAATAGAATCTGCATTAATATGCAGATTCTATAGACAGGAAGGAAAACAAAGCTGTTGATAATTTTTATGACAAAAAGCGATGTTTTCAAGTGCACCTGAATGTGTTCACTATCTGTCCTCAAATGTGCACCCCAATCTGTTCTCAAATGTGCTCCCGAGTGAAAATAAAACAATTATCCTTTACGAAACACATCCAGAATGAATTTAAAGCACATTTCAATACACCTTCTTTTTCACGGAGCACAGTCGAAACAAATTTGGATTACGTTTCAGTACACTTACTATTTTTAACGTTGCAGATCTGGAACACGTTTTAGAGCACTTTTAGGCAATTGGAACCTTGTTTAATTAAAGTGTGCCAAACGTGTTTCTAATGTTCACTGGGAATTTGCAGTGTAGTGATAAGGATGTTGCTTGATGATAAACAATGCGTATAAATAATTCTATATTAGCTACCTTTTTGTTTGGCACTCTTGGCTTCCTTATGAGGTTTTCCACCTCCAGCTCAGTCACCTCCTATGCCAGGCTGATGAGTGCTATAAGCACGAAACTGCAGTCCTCGGCTGGAATGACTGAGCTGTCAGTGTATTTCATGAATGCGTATAAAACTGACGACCAAACGGCACGACCTTGAGGGTCACGGATTTTGATAAAATTCTAGCTATAGGTCCATTCTCACTAGATATGAGTGTAGGTAAAGCGGTTTGACTGCATAGGCCCTAGTTTCTCTGCAACGAGGGGCCAAAGTTGCTAATTTGGCCCCAGAAATGCAATGGCGTTTCCATTGGAATTTCTTAACTCGACACTTTGTTCAATCTCCCAACATCTTTTTCATCCTTTGTTAGTAAATTGAGTATAAGGGAGGACACGTATTTATTTATGGGCATGATCTAAGTTAGTTGAAAAGTCGAAACAATCTTGTATTTTCGTTCTTTTGTATGCGATGTGCAATAAATCAGAGTGTTTTCTCTTCTCCCGTTTTTTGCTTATCAATATGGGATATCTTTGATAGCAGACAATAAATATCCAGATAAAGTAAATGTTTTTATTAGCAAACGATAAATACTTGTTACTAGCAAACGATTAATATAAAATGAAAATAATTAGTTTCATTTGCAAACGATAAATATCCTGTTACTATGTTATTTTGACATTCAAGTTATTGAAATTAAAAGTAGGAGCCAATTGGAATTTGAGAACCGCTTATTAAAAACTAGTATTCAACTTAATTAATTCAAATATAAGCATGCAAACGGCTCATTATGCAGCATAATAGCAAAAAAAGCGATAAAAATGGTAATTTTAAAGGAAATTCCATTGGATTTCTGGGTCCAAATTATCAACTTTCGACCCCCGTTGCAGCCGAACTAGGGCCAATGCAGTCAAACCGCTATACCTGGGCACATATCTAGTTGGAATAGACCTATATCTAGAATTTTGTCCAAATCAGTGACCCTCAAGGTCGTGCCGTTTGGTAGTGAGCTAGTAGGCGAATGGAGCTTAAAGAAAGGTAGCCATTAAGTTTTAGCGATCCTTATAGGCTGTGGGACAAAGGCATAAAAGATGCTTAGAAACATGGTTTTGTTTGCTAATTTCGGGGACTACAGAAAGTGATATATTTCTGAGTCCTGACTGTTCACTGATGAAAAAAACACAATGTTCCTAAAAAAAATATTGTCTCATAAATTTTTTACAGACCATCAGAAATAAACGAAAAGGAGTGAAAATAAAAAGCAAGGGGCGGTTTAAATGCATCAAAAATAATGTGCATGTGGATTAGAAATGATATATGATATGCATGGACATTAAAAATATATAGCATGTGCGTGAAAAATATTTTTTTTTAAAGAAGCAAACACTTCATTCGCCCTCAATGAAAGTATGATTTCTTATATTTTTTTAAGTACATTTTGTAGAACTCAAAGCAAGTTAATTATCCAGTTAGTTCACTTAAAAAATTAAATAGTTTTTGATATAAGTACGCATTTGATACTTCACCCGATTTATCAAAAATTAGTTCTGAATGCATTATGATATTTAGAAAATTTCAACCTTTATTCTGAAGTATCATCGTCAGAACCACTGAATTCATCTTTCAAGTTTTCATGTATAGAGCTATCTAGAGCTATCTTCCTGAGAGTTAACACAACTACTGTCACTAGAGCAGAACTCTCTGTACGAAAAATTTTACATCTCGCATGTACGTACATCTCTTTGACGAACACCGAGTTTTTTGGCATGCAGAGGAGACTTGTTTTTGCACATTATCCCGTGCAATGAAAATAGTGCTTCATTTTATTCTATTTCAATACTGCCAGCATTTATAATCCATTTATGTTCTGATGAACTGGGACCATTGATTAAATTATTCAATCAGCGATTAATATTTGCTAGGTAGTTAATCTCTTTATGTGTCACAAAAGAGAATCAACATTTGGAGGTGTTGAAATATCAAGTCAAAGTTTTAATTTGAATATCAAGTAACGAGCTTCATCAATGTGCTTTATCAATGTGATCATGGGGATAGTGCACAAACAACGGGGAATGGTAGGAGTCGGAATCGGGTATTGGTCACTCTTCCCTCCGACTTTGCAGCCATGGTAAAAACATTTGCTTTTAAAATTCATTTCATTTTGACTCAGTTATTCATTTCTGACTTTCAACAATGTTGAGTCTACGAGATATGGTACTTCGATTTTTATTAATAACTTTTTTTTTTTTTTGAAATTTCTCGTCAGTAAAAATTGATAATATATTCAGAATCTGCTCTTTTTTTTTTTCAATTTTTTGGTGCGAAAATATAATTTTTCGCGTTGTCGTTAATGTTGAAAAAACTTGAATCGTCCAAAAAATTCCCTTGAAATAGCTTAATAAAAAAATCTTTCGTTTTAATGTTCTTCGTCAAGAGCTTTTCCCATCAAAGTGTGTTTAAAATGAATCCGCCTTTAAGTTCGGGATCTATAGAGACTTTTGGTTTCCCCGTAGGTGCTAATGTTAAGGTGTTTTGAACTGTTCAAAACTGAACGAAAAGTTTTTCAAATGGAAAAGGTCTTTTCAATTCATCTTCTTCATCTGTAGTTTTTTCCAACTAAGTTTGTTTGAAGCAAACTCGCTTTGTAGTTCATAATTTGTATTCGCTTTACATTTATCCGCGGTCGCTAATGTAAAATATTTTTAAGCAGCTTAAAATTGATTGAAAAATAGTTCAAATCCAAATGTGACATATGGGAATCAGGTTTCGTTGACGAGATCTTTCGAACAAAAAAAAAAGTTTGTTTCAATCGTACCATTCGTTCAAAAGTTATTGGGTGGATGGGGAGAGGGGGGAGCAGACAGACTGACCTATGGGCAGACAGATCGACAGACACACATTTTTCGCATCTCAAAACCTTACTTTCAAAATTTTAATGTTCGATATTTGTTTAATTATTTTATCTATTTTTGACTTTCTTTTTTTGCACTTAGCGATATTTTTACGATACATTAAACCACTTTTCATGTCTTTCCTGTTGGGAAAGTAAGCTAAAAATGAACTTAAATCATCGTCTGTAATCAAAAAGCAATATTTTTTTTTTTTGAGGCATCGTGAAAAGAAAATGAAATTTACTTTTTAATTTATCTTCTGCCAATGTTTAATTTTATAATATTTTCCAAACATGTGTTGGTATCGGTTTTGACTTTTCTGTGTTAAACTGATGCAGCTCATGCATCCACTAATCAATGTCAACGTTTCAATGAAGCTCATGCATCCACCAATCATAATCAATGTTTCAAAGTTTGTTTATAATTTTGATTGGACGTCGCCCATTTTGACCGCAAGAGGCGCCAACGAGAACCCTTGCATCCACCAATCAATGGCAAAGTAATGGAAACAGGGGTGCCCTGTAGCGCCCTCTTTATTGCCATGGGTTTCAACGATTGCCACGGCCTGTTAGAGTTTAGTGCGGCTCTGGTTAAAGTTTGTTTATCTTCTAAAGATTTTGTTATTCGGTGATCTATTAATATCTTTTTTGTGCAGTAAAGTGCCTTTTAAATTTGTTGTACTTAACATTGTATATCTATGCTGGTTGTAGTGTAATAAACGAAACCCCGAGATTAGGAGCACGCAAAACTGCGGATTGATACAATTTTGGATTTCTTTTTCGTGTTAAATTACGAAATCAAAAATAAAGTTTGATATTCAAAGCACATTAATACATTTTTCAGCGAAAAATCGAGTAAAACAGTAAAATTACGGTTAAAACCCTTCATTAAATTTTTAGATTACAAATATTTTGTGTAATAGCACCATCTACATACACAATTTTTTGTGTAAGTGCTAACAGGACATGGAACATAGTTCCTATTTCAATTACTATATAAAACTTAATGAGACAGCTTCAGCTTTGGAACATTGCATTTTTTTCTATTGAGTTTATCAATAAAAATAGATTTCAAGCAAGTTCACGTAGCCCCAAAGATTGGTAAACGAACTTGAACGATGTTTGTGCTCGGTCCAAAGGCTATTAGTCATTTCTTACTATGCAGTCTTACTATGAATCATAAACAAACATTATGAAATCACACATTCGTAAAAAATGTTGCACGTACGTTTCAAGATTAGGAAGATTTCATTTTCAATGCAGTCAAGAAAATCTTTAACAGTTGATAGTGAGCATCAAAAACTGCTTTTTTTTTTTGAATTAAATGAGCGTTTTTTTGTAATCGCAAAACACGAGTTCTTGCAATCACGGCCGTCCTGTTGTATGTTGAGCACTTTTAGTAATGATGAAGGGGCTCTATTGTTGCCTTGAAATAGATATTTGCAGTATTTATTTGACAACTTGTGTTTATTTACTTTGCTTTATAATTTTAATTAAATTTTAGCAAAAAGCATTTTTGATCATTTTCCATTTAACGCTCGTATTTGTTCTGTGCAGCGTTTTTCCAAAATCACATTTTACTCTTTTTTTTCTGACGCGCTTTTTTTTTTTTTTCGATTTCTCTTTACGCATAATTTACTAAGAAGCTTTTATGCTGAGGAACAAGGACGCGTTGCACTTTATACGCAAGAATTTAAATGATGAAATTAGGCTGAGGTCATTCAGTCTTCTTCTAGATGCTTACAATATCACCTATTTTCTCCGTTATATTCATAGCATGAGCAAAATCCCGTGTTTGATAAAAGGATGAGAATAAATTCAGCCACAGTAAATCTCTCGCACTTAAGAAATTGACCGACGAAAGGACATCAGCAGTAAAGATGACGAATGACCTCTTGAAAAGAATGATTATTCGTAATCTATATGGATGCCTCTAAATTGTCTGCTCGGGTAGATACGTGTTTCTGATTTCTTTCTTGGCGTCAATGACAGAAATATACCTCCAAAATCAACATCAATCGTGATCTGTATCCTTTGTGCGAGTCAGAGTTTCTCCAATTGTGCTCCACCATAGGCGCCTACAAAAGGAGGCAATTTCTTTCCTCTGAAAATTGTTGAACATATTTGCAAAAGAAAAAAGATTATATATGAACAGGAAAAATGTTTTTAAAAAAGTCTAAAAGAGTAGAGATGTTTAAAATAAGGCATGATAAATTATTTTGCAGATAAAAAGTTTTTGTTAAAGTTAAAGAAAGAGGTTCGCTAAATCACCTTGGAATAAAATAACTGTAAATAAAACACAATTTTGAAAAAAAAAAAAAAAATCAGTAAAAGGGTTTGAAACTTTTACGAACTCAGTCTTCAGTAAAAGAAAATAGAACTGTGCAAGAAAAACATTTCTATTAGGTAATCCCAAGAAGTCGCCATATCTGATATCAGATAGTAACATTAGAACTAAGGTTCTGTCCTTAAATGATGTCACAATTATTTTTCAATATTTTTAACTCCCTCCCTCCTCTTTATCACAAAGTGTCACGCTTCACCTTACCCCCCTCCCCTTTGTCACACGTAACACTATTTTTCATAAATATATCCTTATAAAAAATGCGTTATGTCACACATCTTCTTGCTCCCTCCGTCCCTCCCCCTTGTTAAAAACTCTCTCGAATCCTCCTCTCCCCTCAACACGTGACATCATTTGTGGACAGCCTCTAAGACAGTGGCGCTCACCTCCTAAGGGGAAGGGCACACCCCACTAAATATCACAAAGATCCCCTCGAATGTAAGAGTCCCCATCCAAAAATACTCCTCAGAACACCCGCCCCCCTAAAAATTTTAATGGCGCAGTCTGCGCCATGAGTCTCCCCCTCCCCCCCCAGGCGGGCACACATGCCTAAGTACAGGCTAAGAAGCTGTAGCTTAGGGTCCCCGCTTTGTCAGGGGCTCCCAACTCCCGGAAATTAGCATGATTTGTTCCAAAAAAGAAGAAATGTACTTGAAAAAATAAATTTCCTTTTCTAGTGCTTGAAAACCTTGAAAAATTGGAAAAGTGTGTTTACAAACCAGTAGTGGGAGGGGGTAGGGAGAAGGAATGCGCCAATATATATCGAATTCTGCTCCTTACTACAACATCCTGCACCAAAAATGTAAAAGCCATATTTCTCACGTTTCTGAAACATATTACAAATTTTTGTGGCTCACGTGTTTCATGTCTTGCTATTTATATAGTTCCGAAAGCAGTATTTTTTACCCGACTGCGCGAGCGCGAAGCAAAGGAGGGTAATAAGTTTATCAGTCTATGTATGTGTGTTTGTTCCTATGTGGCGTTGTAGGGCCTTGGCTAATTTTGATAACTCTTGCGTCAATCGATTTGTCTTAACCTTAGAAGTGTCACTAAACACATGACAATAGTCAAAATTCACCATATCAACAATCAGTCGCCATTTTTTCATTTCGGGATCGTGTTGCATGCTACCTGCGTGCGACACAGTGGGCGATAAATGCAGGTAGCGTTTTCATTGCCTGAATTTTTTGTTTATTAAGTCTTCAAATTCGATTTTAATCTTTAACATGTTGCAATTTTTTTGCCTTGATTGAAGGGACTGAGTTTCGCGACTTGTACTTTCTTGATGGGCTTTTTTAGTTTTGCGAGAAAGATTTGACTTCGTTTCCGATTTCGCGTCATCATGAGTTGTACAGGCTGTTTATATAGCTGTGATGTGGTTGACATAAGTTCACGCATTTTTGATAAAGGTCAAGCACATGTAGCTTTAAGCCGAGTTAAAATGATCAGTAGTTTAAACCACTGCAAGTTACTTAATAAACCTCACGGTATAAACTCTCTCAATGAAATGACGAGATTTCGAAATTTATCGACTTATAATCATAATAACTAAGTCATTGAAAAGTAACTAAAAAGTGCGAAATAAAGAATTATTAAATAAAAACAAAAAACCCGACTGCGTAAAAAAAAATAAAAATAAATAATAATAACTAAAAAATAACAATTTAAAAAAAAAAAGAAAAAAGAAAAATAGTAAAAGTCAAGTAGTTTAGAATGTTATCAAGTATTACTGAATAATTACACCATTGAAATAGTTTTACAGTCGATACACACATAAGACAAATCATAAATTCAAAAGCAAAATAGAAGGATCAACAGTCGGGGCTCATTCAAATTTTACGAGGTTCCTTGATCGGTCAAAAAGGAATGGGCCCCGACTGTTGATCCTTTTATTTTGCTTTTGAATTTGTGATTTATCTTATGTGTGTATCGATTGTAAAACTATTTCAATGGAATTAGTGCTTGATCACATTCTAAACTACTCGGATTATATATTTTTATTTTTTGGTTTTTAAGCAGTCGGGTTTTTTGTTTTTATTTAATAATTAAATTCTTCTGTTATTGCTTGCTTTTAGCTTACTTCTTCTGCATATTGTCAATCTGTTTAGTACGAAAAAAAACACTACCTCTATTTTTTTCGTTTTCTGCCCCACTTGCAGCTGAAGCAAAGTTGTTATCATGAGAAATCTAGTTTCTTTTTACTTTTAAAATCAAAATAGCTTTTCTTACCAAGTTAGAACTCGACAGTAAAAATTTACAATCAGTTACCAAAATATCAGAGACTGGGAAGTACAAATGAAGTGCGTTAAATAATTTTAATTGTTCTAGAGTCCTTGAAAATAATTAGATAAGTCTTTGAAAATCCTACGCAAAGTGGGCTCTAATTTTATTCCTAATCAAGGGTATACATTATGAGTTGTTCAAATGGGCAGCATGTTACTATTTTGTTACATATTTTCTAAAACTGTACACCATTTTTTAAAAGAATTTTGTATTTACTTCATTGTTGTATTTGTAGGTGGGTTGGAGGGGTGATTAAAAACTAATTGTACCGAAAGCCAATGTGAGAAAGTACCAATGCATTGTCTTTTCTCTTCCCGCGCTCTTTCTCTCTGTCAACTGCTGTCATTGATTTGTCGAATCAAAAAAAAAAAAAAAAAATACTGTGTGTTATCTGCATTTTCGAAAGAGTATATAACTTTAAAAAAGTTTTGTTTGCCTATTTCTGTCCTGATATTTTTGCAGTTCCAACTACATATTATACGGTTTCAAAGTGCAGAATTTTATATCTATTTTTCAAAATTTCCTCCGGAGGAGAAACCTTCGGGCCCCCGACAATTGGAACATTCTATGCTCCACTTAAAGGGGAGTCCTTTGTCACTCTTTTGATACCATTCCCCCTCTTAAGGTCAATCCAACACAGGACATCGGGGAAAACACATTAAAACAGGAACAGCAAAGTAAAAGTATTGCTGTATGTATCAGAGGAAAGGGACAAACAGAGTAAAGGGGGGGGGGGATAAAAAAAGCCTCTTACACCATCGAGAGAAACGTTGTTCAAACTACAAAAAGTGGCCCCATACCTGAAACAGCTTAGCGACCCCTTAAGTCTAAATCCGGCCCTGCCTAAGACTCCTAGAATCCGAGCTGACTTAATATCACATTCGTTTTACACATATCGTGTGACTGACTATTCTTATGATGAAGCTGTCCTTAATGTTTCTCCAGTTGTGAAACACTGTTTGCATATATCATAAGCAAAATTAATAAGAAATCGTTGCATTGTCTATCATAACAATTAATAGCTTCATTTTGAATGTATAAACGCGGGAACAACGTGGTAACAACTATGTGGTACTGTATTCAGAAATTAATAATGGTAATGGGGTAGTTTCCTTCAGTCAAAAGTACTACTTTTAGTCATTGAAATGGATAGAATGAGAAAAAAAAAAATGGACCCAGAAAATACTTTCATTTTCCCAACAGTATTTTAAAAATTAATTTTTTAAAATGTCCGATTTTTCAAACAAGGCGTGATCTTGATGACGTCACAAATGATGCACTTTGCCTCATCTTTCTACAACGTTTCCACGTTATGATAATCAAGCATCGAATTAAAATTGCGCTCTACGCTTGCTATCAATCATATCGTTGCCAATACACGTGAATAAAGATGCTAATTAAATATTTTGCACTGTGAATGGCAACAATGAATGGCATTTCATCATTTGCGATGTCATCGGAAGAAGCCGTAAACAATGAAAGCACTCCGAGTTAGGTAATTTTTTAAAAATATTAAACGTAAACAAATTTATTAAAAAATGGTCAGAGACTGTTTTTAAGCATGCTCTTTCAGAAAATATACTTTTAAAATTTTGGAAACGATCCCACTATGGTAAGACTATGTTGTAAATGTAAGGTAATTAATTATGGCAAGACTTTCGTTCAAGGAATAAGGAACGCGTGTGGTTTCGTTCAGGGAAAGAGGAATGTGGGCAATGTCATTCAAGGGATGAGGAATGTGTGCAAAATCGTTCAAGGGATGAGTAAAGTATGCAAAATCGTTCAAGGGATGAGTAAAGAGCACTTTCCATTGCCTTTATTGCAATGAAAAATTGGAACAATTACTTCTACCTGAAGTACAGGGTGGTTATAATTAAAGTTACCCTGTTTAAACTCCTCTAGTGACCGTTCTACGCATCGGATTTCGGTGAAACTTGGAATATATATTGTATAGACCATGAGGAGCAGGATTATGCAATAAAAAAATAGTTCAAAAATCGACGATAGGGGGCGCTCTACACACGTAAAACATCCAGCAACAACAATGTTGTGTATGAACAGTCACTGCATCCGGATTACATTACCGTATGGTGTGGTTTCACCGGTGATTTCATCCTCGGTCCCTATTTCTTCGAGGAGACCCCACCCCAAGGTCCTAAAAGGTGTTCCGTCACAGGTCCCCGATAGTGCGCACTTCTTGAACAGCAAGTCGTTAATGCTTTGCAACAACGAGCGTGTTTGGACTCAACTGTCTTAATGCAAGATAGTGCATACCCTCACATTGCTCGTCCAGTAAAGGCACTGCTTCGTATGCATTTCGATGATGACAGGACCATTTCTAGGCATTTTCCTACAGCTTGGCCCCCGCAATCGCCGGACCTAAATCCGTGTGACTTCTGGTTGTGGGGCTTCCTGAAAGATCGGGTCTATGGTGGAAACATGCGGACGGTGCCTGAATTAAAGGACAGTATAAGGCGCCATGTTCATGCCATTGGTAAGGAAACCTTTCGTGCAACTGTGGCTCACGCTATAACACGTGTTTGACGCAGATGGAATGCATATTGAACAATTTCTGTAAGTAAAATCGATTTTATGACACAGTCTCCGTCTTATTTGATTGATGCCCCCTTTTCTACCCTGGTGGTAGATTTTTGAACTATTTTTTTTTATTGCATAATCGTATTCCCCATGGTCTATATAATCTATATTCCAAGTTTCATCGAAATCCGATATGTAGAACGGTCACTAGAGGGGTCTAAACAGGGTAACTTTAATTATAACCACCCTGTACTATAAAATCAGTATAAGAAGAATGATACTCACATCAGTTTCAATCAATCCTCATATAAATAATAGCCGATGATCGAGTAACCCGCGTGTTTCAGCAATGAAACTCGCGCCATGGCATGATGATTTGATAATATGTTTTGGTAATGCTTAACATGCTGGGAAAGGCTTTATTGTGACAAGGCTGAACTCTATCCGGTAACTTAACTGTCTTACTGGTAAGACATTTTAGGGGAATGACGAGACGAAAAAATGGTTGAAAATTAACGCTATCCACTGAAGTTAGGGTTAAAATTTGAAATATTAAAATGCCATCAAACAGGCAATTGCTTCGTTCAAATGTAGAAGAGTAGAAGCAATTTTCACACGTCAAACCTTGACGGGCTACTTTCTAGTCAAAAATGATACGCAATCCTTGAGTTTTTGCGTTTTTTCCTAATTAGAAATTAAACAAAAGAAATCCTTTGCCTTTTCTTATTGCCAAATCTTCATCTAAACATTGAACTGCGATTGCTTATAATTTTGTTTCACGCTCTCATCAATCCCTCCAAAGAGTTGATACCTCTTTATTCAAGCTTTAAACTTTTAACAAAAGAATAAGCTAACAAAAAGGCACAAAAATAACCATGGAAATTAAAGACATTAAATATTTCTTTCCTAACTGCGCAAAGCAGTTAAAGCTTTGAATACGGTCTTTACCTTATTGACTACAGTAACCTTATTTCAGCAGGAGCATTAAATACGCCGCTCTGCCCTTTGTGTCTGGGTTGGAAGAGATATTTTAAGTCTTGTTTTATTCGAGTTGTAAGAAAGGTCGGGTCTGTTTGCGTTGGATAGAACTTTAACAGTTATAAATATGGTAAAAAGGAACAGATAACACAGGAATATAAAGCTCGCCTTTATCTTAATGAGGTCGAAAATAACTGCGCGGAAAATTGAATCAACTGACGACAGTTACTATCGGTTTTGTCGAAAGCTTTCGCAGATAAGAACCCGCTCTGGTCGGCCATTTTGTTTCCTTGTATCAGATTCTGTTGTATTTATTGCTTTAGAAATACTGTATGCTTATTAGGTAGGGGTAAATATTGGGAGCTTTAAGTACAGTTTTAAATTCCTTGTGACTTTTGCTTGAACTTATTTAAGTACTTTTTTAACTTCAGAAAGAGGATAAAAATAAGTTAGGGAATAGTATTTTATGTTTTTAATTAAGTTATAATAATATAGCTGTCATCTCAAATTTTGCGATCTTTTCCAAGAGGAAAGTGATAAATGTAGTAAAAAATAATCGGTTTGATAGATCGAACGTTTTACGATCACGGGCTGCTTGTTATAAAAGTTTCTATATATAAATTATGTTAATATTTTTGTTAATTAGGTTACATTAAATCAGCAAATTAGGTCACAGCTTTATGGTAATAATTTTCACAAAAAGTGCCTCATGTTTCGTACATTTTATAGCAAGAAAATATTGAGGCAAACTTTGTGATTATACTTATAGTCCAGTCAATGAGTGCTCAAAACAGGGGTGTAGCGTGCATGGAATATGCGATAATTTTTGACTTCAGAATATTGTTAGGGGTAGTTAGTAAGTAAACATACTAAAAGTCCCCGACTCTGGGGGGTGAGCTAAAGGTGGGGGGATCAAAAGTTACAGAACTTCAAACACGCACTTGCATGGCAAAAAATGGAACACTTGCCATTCACAAATTTCAAACCGACTCGAAAGGATCGCGCACTTCCTCTTTCTTCAATGAATTCGACAATCCTGATGGACAATAAAGAAGTATTTGTGGATTACTACAACACAAATGATGTTTAAGGTGTGTGTGGGGGGGGAGGGGGTCGTGAAATTGCGACTTTGTAATAAGGGGGAAGGAAAGCGTAAGAAGTGTGACTTCAAGCATTTTTTAATCCGAATATGTTTATAAAAATTAGTTTATGAAAAGTACTTTGTGACAAATGGGGAGGGGGCCAAAATGTTGAGAAAAGTGTAACATAATTTATGAACAGCCTCTTACCAAGAAATCGGACGAAGATTTGCAGAAGTACGTTTATGCAGTATGAATTAGCTCCATACCCATTGCATTTTTTAACGAAAGTGAACTGAAGAAGTGTAAAGTCAGCATTTCCTCAGTAAGAAATTTGTTAGAAGTAATTAATAAATTAACCTACTGAAAGTCCCCGACCCTAGGGGGAGGGGTGTCAAATGTGGGAAGGGGGAGCCAAATTTTGTGGTTTTCGATTATATCTCGGAAACGGCAGGAAAAATGTGTTCTGAATAAAAGTGAAATTTAACTGAATTTATTTTGAATTTGTTTTCCTACATATATGTCACATTTCCAGTGGTTTTTTAAGTATGCTTTCTTAAAAACCAATACTTTTCGGGGGAAAAAATCTTTTTATTTTTGTCTCAGATTGTCTGTGCCAAGCAAGCGCTCAAGGGATCTTGTGCAGCAATCATGTGGCAAGGACCCTGACGGTTTTCTGTGTCTTGAAAATCCACCGGCTGAACACTTGAACTGCAGATTCAAACCTGATACCAAAGAAATACGAAACCCATGCCTAATCACAGCGACACCTAGCTGACAAGCAATCAAAAACTATGAAGTTCTAGCATGTATTCAGTTTCGTTACTCTTATTGAAATGAATATGTGACGCTATAGCAGGATGATGAAAATTTTAATAATAGAAATAAGGTAAATGTAGTTGACCGGTAGCACCTTTTGGTAATTATAGTTTTTATTACATTATTATTAATCATATTTTGAACGTGTTTATATGGAATATGGACTGACAGTAAGTAGAAAATGAAAATATCATCTTTAAGGTGACATCTTGGTTCTATTCTGAGGCAGAAGGGTCATGTCACCAGCAGTGGAAAAGTTGTTCTTAGAAATTGGTAATGTGTTGATGTTATCGTCGTCCCCTTAGTCCTGGATAAATATTTTGATTCCGTTGCTGCAACTGCCCTTGCAATGCAAGCTTACGATAGAGTAGTCTAACGATGATTTTCTACAAGTGACCTCCTGTTCACTTGTAGAAAAGCAATCTGTCAAAATCATCTTCCAGATTCCGTCAGGAGCAACATCCGATTCCGAGAGTTTTAGCACGAGTTAGCCATTCTTCCTTTCCCAAACCCCCAATCCGGTACTTCACCATTAAGTTCCTAGCTACAGGTAAACTTGGTGGTACGGCAGAGTTAGAGATCAGTCTTGATGTTTGCAGCTACTTTGATAAATGATCTGTAACGGAACACATTGAGGGACATTTTTGCGGCTAGAACACCATACCATGAGAGACAGATCTGACCCCAGCAGCCTCCATGGATTCCGGGGAAGAAGAATTGTTGATATATACCTTAGATACAAGTTGTATGATTTTAAATTTCTGGCAGAATGTTGTGATCAGTTGAGGATTTGGCTATCAAGAGAACAACCAGGAGGACTTCCTCTCAAATGATAGCTACCGAAGAATTTTGCCATCTGATGATAGCCGTCTTTACAATATCAACGTCAATATCACCTGAAGCTCGGAGTGTATTTGTCTCGTTTTTGCTTCATCAGTAGCGGATTTGTCAGCTGACTGTTATTATGAAAGTTGGACAGAAACCTTCTTGTTTGACCGTCGTTTCAATTTTCTAACTGACGTTTATGTCCATATGGTTTATACAGTCGTCTCTCTTTTTGCCTAACGTTTGCGTTTTGTAGACTAGGTATCCTCAGTAACAGCAAATTTAAATTTAATGAAATCAATGTCGTTATCAATTTCCTTAAATAGTGCTGACTTTCCGCACGTCCTCAGTCCACCAACTCATACTGCATATACGTAATTTTGCAAACCTTCGTCCGATTCCTTGGTAAAGAGCTGTCTATAAATAATGTCACACTTTTTTTAAACATTTTTAACTCTCTACCCCCCTTCACCATCCCTTTGTCACAAAATTCGTTTTACAAACTACTTTTCATAAACATATTCGTATTAAAAATGCTTGATGTCACACTTCTTACGCTTTCCTTCCGCCTTGTCACAAAGTCGCAATTTCACGACCCCTTCCCCCCACACACATCTTAAACATCATTTGTGTTGTAGTAATCTACAAATACTTCTTTATTGTCCATCAGGATTGTCGAATTCATTGAAGAAAGAGGAAGTGCGCGATCCTTTCGAGTCGGTTTGAAATTTGTGAATAGCAAGTATTCCATTTTTTGCCATGCAAGTGCGTGTTTGAAATTCTGTAACTTTTGATTGATTGAATAAAATATAGTAAAATAGCATATCAAATTGAAGGAAATTTAAAGTTATACAACTTTGTCATTGACAATTTTCATGCATACTTATTCTGGGAGGCACTAGGAGCAAATGTTTGACAAAAAGAGAGAATGTTTCCGAAAATCATCGATTTTTCATAACGTATACCCAGAAAATTATTGGAAATTTGACACATATGTGTAGAAACAGTTTCATAGTAAATTTATTTAGCTTGAATTTTTATTTTAAACGCATTTTTTCCACCGTTTCCGACATTTTCTCGAAAAACCCAAAATTTTCTTCCCCCCTCCCTCCCACCTTTAGCTCACCCCCCAGGGTCGGGGATTTTTAGTATGTTTACTTACTAACTACCCCCAACAATATTCTGAAGTCAAAAATTATCGCATATTCCATGCACGCTACAATGTGTTCAATGACTGGACTATTAAAACCTACTGGTTTTCCACTCATAACGTGGTGATGTTAGTCTATGATTAAATTAAGATACGGTACCAAAGTTAGGTTACCCACTATATACTAAAAGAGCAAAATTGGAATCAGTTCATCCAATGTGAAGTTGCGAAATAATAAGGGGGAAGAGAAAAGCAAGTGATGTGAATTGAGTTGTTTCTGAAATTTTAAAAGTTTTTTTTTTAAGGTGCTTCCTTAAAAACATAGGATTTAATCGGTTTTTTTTTTAATTTGAAAAAGGTTAATATTTTTCAACAATTATTTTAATCGGTGCACATATTCAGATTCATTTTTTACGCCTCTGCATATGACATCTCAAGTGATGAAATGCCATTCATTGATGCCATTAGCGCAGAGCACTATATATAATTCGCTTCTTTAATCGCATGTTACTGACAACGCGGTTGAGAGCAAGCGTAGAGCGCAATATTTAATTCCCTTCGATGTTATCATGCTCTGGCAACGCGGTTGACAGCAAACAGTAAACATTCAGCACGCCAATGGAGTAGCGCGCCAAAGTACATCACTTGTGACGTCATAATGACCACGCCTTGTTTGCAAAATCGGGCATTTAAAAAAAACTAAGCAAAAAATAACTGTTGGGAAAATAAAATTTTTTTCTGGCGCTTTGTTGTTGTTATTATTTTGCTTTTTCTATCAATTTCAGTGACCAAAAGTAGTACTTTTGACTGAGGGAAACTCCCCTATTTATAACCGTCTCCTTTTTGAAATCGACTAGAAATCAATGTCGAACAGAATATTTTCTTCACCATAAGCGTATTTTCGCTTTCTATGAAGCTAAATGGATTCATTTGATTAAACAAATAGCAGTTTAGTTAGGTTTAGTGAAAAAAAAAAGCACACAACAATAAAGAGTTTCCTACATTGGTTCACTGATACCAGGTTCGACTGCTATTAAAATCAATTGGTTCAAACATTGTCACATCAACATTACAAGCAGTTAATGCTAAGCATGGGCACACAGATGCCCCTCTGTTTCTCTTTGTTTAAGAAGATCCATATTTTTCAGTTGCGCCATTGATCACATTCTGCGTTTCTGCCATTTTCCTACACAAAGAGCTGTTTTTCCTCGGTGTCCTCAATTCACAGCTTCCGCCGAACTATCGTGATATTTCATAAAAGATTTCTATTTTCCGTAAAAGTGAATGCTTTTAGCTTTTATCATCGGGCATTTCTCTTTTTCTTGAAGCTCTAGCGTATTTATTCAGTTTAAAAAGTGAAAACTCCCACTTACAAGACTGAGGAACTTAATATAATAATAAGAGCTTTAGGCTTTTGGATTCCAGAATCTTAGGCTTCAACTTATGAGAGTTATTTTTAATGAAATACGTTATCGCCCGTTCTATTAAATATATTTTTTATAACTCCAATATAGTTTTTTTTCCTTTCTGAACTTTTCTCTAGTACATTATTTTCGAGCATATCGGATATTTTATAAGACCTCTAAGGATCTCCCCCCCCCCTCTCCCGTTATCTGCCCCTCGAAAAACCCCTGGAACTGCTTACACAATAGGGTTGTTTCCTTCAGTCAAAAGTAGTATTTTTAGTCACTGAAATTGATGGAATAAGCGAAGGAAAAAAAAAAAAAAACTTGTGACTCCCACTTCCTAAACCAACTCTAATTTGAATTCTAACACTTTGAATTCAAATTATGTTTTTCGCAATCATGAGTTGCGACAATACCCTACTCAATGGAGTTATTTTTTCTAGAACCGCCTCCCCCCTTCCCCAAGCATATTCCTCCTCTTGGGTAATTACGTGTGCATAGTTGAGTGTGTATGTGTAGGCTTACGTGTGTGCACGTAGGCGTGTGTGTGTGTAGGGGTGTAAAGGCGCGCGCGTGTATGAGTGTGTATGTGTATGAGCATGCGTGTGTAAGACACACAAGTGGACGCCACCGCCCAGCAGAAGTGGATTCCGGGGGACAGTGCTCAGGACCAGAGGAGTTGCGCCGCCCGGTGGGCGGTGGTGCTGCAGAGACCAAGCTGAAAAAGGAACCACAACATCAAGCACGGTCAAGTGAGAACAATAAGCAATCGTGATTGCTCAAAAAAAAAAAAAATAATAAATAAATTAATAAAAATAAATAAATAAATAACACGGACCCAGAAAATTCTTCAATTTTCCCAACAGTTCTTTTTTACTTAATTCTTTAAACTCTCCGATTTTTGTCACAACTCCGTGACGTCACAAATAATGCTTTCCACGTTATGATAATCAAGAAGCGAAAAAAATTGCACTCTACGCTTGCTATCAACCATATCGGTACCAATACATGTGAGTAAAGATGCGAATAAAATATTTTGCTCTCTGAATGGCAACACAGAATGGCATTTCATCATTTGTGATGTCATCGGCAAGAAATGTAAACAATGAAAGCGCACCGATTTAAGTAATTTTTTAAAAATATTGAACTTTAACGAATTATTTAAAAATTAGTTAGATCTTACGTTTTTAAGCATGTTCTTTCAAAAAAAAAAAAACTTTTAAAATTTTTCAAAGGACCCCATTGCCATCGAATCGCGTCCTGAAAGAAGCTCGCTTCGCTCGCTCATTGGACACAACAATGTTTAGTCTAGCTTTATCGCTACTATAGAAAGAACTGGTACTTAGTTACAAATAATGTTCTATACATAGCATATAACTCTTCGAAATTAAAAGAACATGACGAAACTCGTATATTTCAGTTTTATTTCGAGAAAAAAGCATTTTGTTATTGGGGACATTATCATAACGTGGAACCCTTGGCACGCTTTTAAAATTTTCGCCCAACTATTCGAAACAAAACTCCTATGGGTGATTTTCTCAACATGTTTTATTTTATAAATGGAAAGTATGAAAAATTCACCTCATTATTAGTTGACAGTTTTTAATTTTTATCAAAAAACAAGACATTTAGACATAAGAAAAGCTTTTTAAGCAGGAAAACATTCGTTTAAGCCTATCAGGAATACCTATATCTCCTATTTTTTATTTGCTTTTCAGCACTTTTTATTTCTTCTGCATTATTTTTAATGTTCCTAATTCTTTTTGCATCCTTGCAAGCATCTTTTTAAGTCAATGATCCATGCTTATTATTATTATTATTATTATTATTATTATTATTATTATTATTATTATTATTATTATTATTATTATTATTATTATTATTATTATTATTATTATTATTATTATTATTTGTTTTCTACATATTTAAAGCTTCTCTGTTCCATCTCTATGTCTATTTTTCATAAACACGATTTTTATATGGATTGTTATTCATGTGTTCTCAAATTTAAAAATGATGCTCAATTTGTTGTTTACTATTATCGTTGAGATATAGGTCATGAATTATTTTTGCTTCCTTTACTTTTTTAAGTACCGTAGAAAATAATCCTAAAGTTCTAATTTATTCTACATTTATCATTAGAAATAAGCAATTGTCATCAACTTATCGTGCATGAATTTTCTAAGAGGTATCAGTTTACGTTCTACTTTAAAGTGCTTTTCGATAACTGTTTTCTTTGTATAATTAAGTCAAACTCAATTTCTGTCTTGATTTTAGAGCAGTCAAATTAAATATTTTTCAAGTAATGTAAGTGTCGATCATTCCAGTCTTTTTAAAGAGATTAACCCTATGTTGTTGTTTTTTTTCATAAATTCGTTGTGCATTGAAGAAAAGGAATGAAACACATATTGCCGAATTACAATGAACCTTTTCTGTATGGAAATAGTGCTGTGTGATTAAAAGAGAGGAAAAGTGTTGTGTGTATGTGTTGTGGCTTTTGGATAAATAACACCAGTTTGATTCACTGATAAATCGGTACCTTGCAGCTAAAACTGCGTACATGCAATTTTTTCGCAAACTTAAGTCATTTAAATAATATTTATACTGGCATAGTCTATATCTGCCCAGGCAAAGAGAATACCTTCATGTTGTTGGAAGTTTTAATAAGGATCCATGCAGAAATGAAAGGATTATAGCAATTTTTCTCAATACATTAAACTTTCATACATTTTCAGCATATATACATAAACATCATACACATCAAACAGGCATATGCAGGGTAAATATAAATGATGGATGTGATTTCAAAGTATCATATTTTCGAAAATAATGCACATATTACTATACGTGAAGCATGAATTTGAAGAGAAATATACAAAGTTTTCCCCAACATAGGTCATTTAAACAAATGTGCAATATGTCTTAAAACTGTTCAATTATAAATGTTCAACGTTGGAACCTTTGGTTACGCGACACCATCTAACTTGAAATTTGTCCATGGTTCGTAATGCTGCCGAAAAGCATTCTTCAAGATTTTGTAGTGTTTTCGGCATCGGGAGTTGATCAGCAATGTTTTGACGTAACCTCATTAAAAAAAAAAAAAAAAAAAAATCACACGGAATGTGGGACGAACTGGATTACAGACCAGATGATTGTCGTGTAACAAAAGGCTCACATATCGAACTTTTGCAGCAAAAGGCTCACACATCAAACTTTTGTAAAAAAAAAAAAAAAAAAAAAGCCCCTACACATCAAACTTTTGTAACGAAAATTAGCTTTGTATTGTCTCTTTACATTCATTAATCAATTATACTAATATGTGCAGTAATTTCAAAAGTATGATATTTTAAAATTGGTTCAATCATTTGTACTCACACTGTACCGTTTTTTTTAAAAATTTATACTAGAGAATTTCAGCTTATAATCTCAGATTAAATGTTGCAATAAAATCCAAAGGATATGCTACGAGAGATTAAAGTAAAATTCTTTTTTATTTTTTTTTTCTTGCTGTGAAAATATTTTCTTCAAACGTTTGTTTTGATCAAAAGAATAAAACAACTTGTAAAATTTTGTTTCGAATCGTAAGTATGTACAGTTGTATATCAAAAGTTATTAAACCTGTAGTGAGTGTTCGAATCCGTTTGCACCCGTTGTTGATAATGAACAAAAAATTACTCATTAACAAACTCTGCTTCACTTACAGTTTTTTTTTTTTTTTTGATAAAGTAGACTGAAAGGTAACCAGTTTTAATACAATCGTAGTTCTGTTTCAATATACAAATATTAAGTTAAAAAATTTAATCATATTAGTTAAAATATATTGCTAACTGTATTTTTATAATCAGCAAACACTCCAGCACATTAACGTAACTTTCGTAAAACTTTTCCAATGCACTTAAATTATTGTGTTTGATGTAAATTTAGGCAATAAAAACTTGAAACCTTTCTTTACTTTTTTAGCAGTTATACCACGGGAGTTTTCTTAGATGAACAATTCTAAAAGCAAATTAAAGACAGGAAATTCATTATCAAAGTATCAATCTGTTGGGCGAAGTAACATTAGGATGCATTTCCAATACCGGTTATTTAGTCCAGTCGGTTAGTTAGGTAATGACAAGCTTATCTGGGCGCACTTCAGAAGCAATTTACTGGACTCTGTTGAACACTATTGGTTCAAATTCAACACTAAGTTTGAGGACGAAGCCTTTGAATGTGGACTGATTATTTGAGAAACCTGCTAAAACTAAAGTCAAATGTATTACACAATGTTTACTTTCGGGTAATTTTTGTGTAATTAATCAATGGTTTTATGCAATTTAAAGTTGGAAAACATACCAAAACATGTCTGGAATGTCAAACTTATGAATAATATTGAGATTTGATATGAATATAATAGCTTAAAAGAACAGTTAATTCACCATCCTGGTTCCAATCCTTCCATTTACAAGAGGAAAAGTTTAAGCGGCAAATTTGCTTTTAATGAATACAGTAAAACAACGCAACACTAATGCTTAACATGCAAATTATATCACATGAGTTTCGTTCTTCCAAGTACAGAGTGCAATATGTGAGCTTCTGGAAAAAAAGATATCCGTGAAAAAAATTCGGATACCTTTATATGCACTCAGTATAGATTTTACTTCAATAATTAATAATTTACTTTTAATAATTATGATTTAAAAGTAATCTGTTTTGCTGGATCGAGGCCTTTTCAATTTAAGAAGTCTGTCAAAAAGTACTTTTTATCATGATTTGCTTAGCGAAAGCATGAATGCTCATAGGATATTTTGAAAATGGGGGGGGGGGGCAAGAAAATAAAAAGATATATTTTTACCAAAACCTATTTTTATTTTAATAATTACTTAATAATAAATACTTATATAATCTTTAGATATATGTTTCTTTTAATTTCGTTTGTATACAGTGTCATTTCACAGTCTATTAGACAAGTATGTGAAGTTCGTAACATGACTTTTTTTGCCAAAACTAATTAATTTATTGTTTGATTAGCATATTGTTTTACTTTGAGTTTGTCCTACCAACACACAAATTCAAAATTAAATAATGTGCTTATCAAACAATAAATTGAATATTTATGGCAAAAAACGTGTCATGTTACGGACTCTACATTTGTCCAAAATACTGTGAAATGGCCCTATAAAATTTTGTGCTTGCATTAAAGTGTTTTAAATTTCTTGGTGAAAAGAGGAATAAATATCCTTTCTTATATGCGTCAATGGAAATACGAGTAGAAATCTAACTTTTATGTTGTCTTCAGAGCAATTGATTGTACTTGTTAAAGTACTCCGCAAATGCAATACTAGCTATCTGCAGATCTTGTTGCTTATCGTACGTTTAGGATATTTTAAGCTACTTATGTACTTACCTCTTTCCATTTTACTTAAAAATTCAATGTGTAATTCCAATGTTGAAATGCAGGTGATTGCATATTTAATAATCCAGCTCGGGTAAGTTTGTCATTATGGAATACAAATGTTATTGCTTGTAATTAGAGCGATTGCGACATTTTGAATTTGTGTCAGGTAGATTGCTTTGGTAACGAGGAGTTCGCTGATTCTACTGAATTAAATTTTAAATGCGCAGAAATATTATGGCAATTATGGTCTTCTCATTGTTGTCGTTATTTCACTGATATGGAAGCGTTTATCATTTATCTTCCAATTTTATCAATTCTTTTAGTGAAATATTGTATTCGAAGATCGCGGAGTTCTTTCAGATACCAACGCACCTTGCATTACTTGCAATAGCAAGTAATTACTTCTAATACGTATGGAGTACTTTTACACACTTTATTTCCGTGTTTTCTAAGTGTGCTTTTAGCTACAAATACGCAAACAGACGCATTTACCGCAAAAAAAAAAATAAATAAATAAATAAAAAAAATCACAATAAATTTCTAACAAAATTTTAAAAGAATGCTCCGCTGTTTCCAAAAACTGTGGTAATAGAACGTAGTAAATTTCAAGAAAAGCATATTACAAGTAGAGAATCAGAGGTTTAGTAGAATAAAGCAATGCAACCCAGCTTACATATTGAGCCCGCGAGGATGATCCATGTACTGTCCAGCGCCGAGAAATTGAGCTATGGCCTTGAGCAAGTTCATTTCTTTTAAGGGAGAACAATCAGTAAGAAGAGGAATTGTTAGGCGCAGAGTTTGGCTACCACTGCAACCCTTTCATTGGCGAGAAACTCCTGTCTCGTTTCTATTTCTTACCTGAACTGTATTGTTCCCGAAATGGGCAATAACACTGCAAACTAAATCCGCAAGTTCCTAAGTCGTTTTTACTCACCCCTATTTAAACAAATAAAATCGTTTCATCGGTCGGGCAGCGGAGTTCAACTTGCCAGAGGTGGACAGTAGTGCAGCGGTCGGCAATCTAATTTAACTGACTATCTACTTTTCAAATTCGACTTATACTAAGATCTACTTGGGGAGGGGGGGGGCAGATTAATACACGATAGATTCATACAGTTGTCTTTCATGCACGGTTAAGTTAATAGTTAACCTGATTTCAAACTATAGACTCATTTTCATCAAAGCATTTTGATGCTGAACAAGCAATTACTATGAATTGCAAAAATGATACAATGACCCTTAATAATAGTGATAAACCCTTAACGAAGATCAAAATATTTTTGGTCCCTGATATATTGTTTGTTTTAAAATTAATAACAGCTACAGTTTTTCAAAATTTTTTAAATCACTTTAAGTGCCAATACGTATTTTAAACTCACCGAGAAAATAGTTAGTGAGATGGCCGACTTTGCATATCATTGGCGAAACTATTTCCAGGTGCGATGGGTATTAGTGACTTTTCAAAAATTTCCAAGCGCTCTCAAACTTACAGTGACAGCGAAAGATTCTTGCAGTGATCATTAAACAATAATTTTGCATGTTATTTTACGTGTTGTCGTAAGCCTGAACAGTTGAAAGGAAATGGAATAATTCGGAATGGGATTCTACATGCAATGCATGGAAAATTGCATTTTTTGAACTTACGTTAGTCTGACTCTTAGGCACAGAAACGTCACAGACATACTCCTAGGCGAGTCACGTGATCTGACGGAATCTTTGCACACGAATTTTTCAACCTGAGCACCGCATTCTTCCCCGTCCAGAAAGCAATATATGCTGTGTGGTCAAAATTTATTTTGAAAATTTTTGAATTCCTTTTCATATTTAATTAATGACGGCGGCATTATTCGCCACTCGTAGAGGCATCTCCCGATTCCCTATTAGACGGGAAGCATAAAAGTTCCTCGGAGGAGCCTCCATTCATTCCGGACTTCATCAAGAATCGTAATGATTTTCATTTATAGGCCCTTAAATAGTGCGCAAGCTATTCGCGGCATTCCTCTTCGCTCAGTGCTTTGGGAAATTCCGTCATCCGTCTTCGTGATGATGTCTAAGTGGATCGGCGATTCTTGGCTCTCGGGAAGGTCAAGATGACCTTTCTGGGGAAGGGTCACACAGCATCATATGGGTGATTCTTTCCAAGTACAATTAACTCTCGATTATTCGCGAGTGGATTATCCGCTGGGCGGATTTTCCGCGAGTCAATCAACGTCTTAGGAACATGTATTTTCGTGAAAGCAAATACCGATGTCTGTTTTTAGTTAAAACACTGCAAAGTTAAACTCGTTTTTGTTTTATTTATTTTTATGCTTTTTTTTCGTCGTATATACACTTGTTCTATGCATTGATATTCAGTTCTGTTGTGCAAAAACACAAAGAAATTTATTGTACTGTTGGGAAGACCGGGCAAGATGACTATGCTAACAATTTTTGTTGTTTATTACTTTATTTTTAAGGAAAATAAAATTTCCCTTTCATGAGCTGTTAGAGTGGTACTTTGAAGTATTATATATATAGTAGGGTTTGGTGGGGTAAAGTGGTCATAAAATCGTAGGTTTTCAACTTAGGTGGATGATAAATACAACAAATTCTTTAAACACTTCAACTTTTTTTGTTGTTATTTTACATTGCATTATTAAAGAACACGGTACATTGCATTTAAGGAAGGAAAACATTGATTTTAATAGTTTTATAGCACTTTCTTTTCCCTATGTTTTTATGACCACTTTACCCCATGGGGTGGGGGAAAATGGTCATAGCATGGGTTAAAGTGGTCATAGTTAAAAATAGATGCAAAACCATTATAAATAACCCTAAAACTTGTACATTTCGGTTGTTTTTATAGTTACAAGTAATGAATATATGCGTGTACACACGAATATATTCGTATCGTGTTATACACGTGTTTACTTGTGTATAACACGATACGAATATATTCGTGTATACACGCATATTTCCACGCATATCCTATATGAGTAGATACATGTATACTTCAGATACATGCACGCACGTGCCCACTCAAGTATATACGTGTATATACGAGTACATTAGCATATATATATGTGATTACCTACAGGAGTGTATACGTGTCTACATGAGTAACGTGACACGTGTATACGAGTATATACGCGTATAAACGAACGTCATATGCGCGTATACAGTTGTATCTCGAGAAAATACGTGCATACTTGAATATATATGTGTAGAGTAGACGTATATATGCATATATAAGTGTACATACATACATACATATACGAGTATACACGAGTTAATTCGTGGATACATCCAGTGCGTCTTTGTATGTGTCTACTCACGTATATATAATATGGAAGCACGAGTATATACGCATGTACACGTGTAAACACGATTATATACCTGTATAGACGTATATAAGTACATTTACGTGCATACACCAGTATATGTATGTATACACGAGAATATACGCTTATATATATATGTCGGCCTACTGAGTGAGTCTAAGCTTTTGGGCAAAAATCAAAGGAGTGTAAGAGGGGAGGATAAGAAGCAAAGAATCATAAGGAAGTTATAATCACTGACGCGCTACACGCACACAAAGCCAGAAACTGACGGATGCAAAGCAGGACACAAATTTGTTGCACAAAGATGATTTTACGTAACATTTTAGTTTTTAAGAAATATATAGAGCAGTTGTTAAAAGTTACGGCCTGTAGTAGCTCTAATACACGCATCGCAACAAAGGCGCAGCGGTTGATGAAAGTTTTTCAAAAATCTCGTTATTGCAACAGAGAGTGATCTGTGAATGCGACGCATTATTACAGCTGCAATCCGAAAATTTCATCAATCGCTTTAAAACTTTAAGACCTAAAATGTTGTGTAAAATTATCTTTGTGTATTATAAATTTGTGACTTTTTTTGCATCCATCAGTTTCTGGCTTTGCGTGCATGTAGTGCATCAGCATTGTGTTTGTGACCATATGTTCCTTATGATTCTTACTTCTTATCCTCCCCTCTAACACCTTTTAATAATGTGCTCAAGAGTTTAAACTCACCCTGTATACTTGTATTTTTTATGCTTGTATGTAAGTGTCTACTCGAGTATAGGTACGCGCATATTACGTGTATACCTGATTATATAAGTGTTCTTGTACGAATGTAAGCGAGCATATACATATATAGTAGAATATATAGCTGTTATGATAAAAGATACTTGCAGATACCCATATACGTATTTATTGGCGCATTTATTTGAATACGCCTATGTACGTGCCTACACGAGTATTTATGCTTATGTATACACATATAGTCGGTATATTTAACCCCGTTTACTGTGAAAACAATGCATATTAAGTAAAACTAAGATTTAACTTGTATCTGCCTTATACTTAAAGATTAAGTGACATTAGAAGAACAATATTCGTTAAGCCTAATATTATGACCACTTTACCCCATCTCACTTAATTTGTTCTAAAAAATTATCTAAAATAGATTCAGCTGAATGCTAATGAGTAAGAGTTCTTGAGACATGTAGGAAGCTTCCTGTGCAGTCAATCTGTTCCTAATTCTAACAAACAAAATTTCCCAAGGAAGTTAAAATAGGTGTTTAGATTTTAAAAATTTTTATATTCACGCAAAATATTTTTTTACCAAATAAAATTTTGTTAGTTGTAAAATTTTGTATTCAAAATGTAGTTTCAAACTGCCCTACTTTTAAATAAAATTTTCACATTCATTCGAACATTTATTTCCAAGCTATAGCCATTTATTTGACGTATGACCACTTTACCCCATTGACCACTTTCCCCCACCAGACCCTACCATTTAATTTTTCAAATGAACTAAATGAAGGATATTTTTATTTTTTCAATACCTTAACAAATCGTCACCTTGCCCAAGTACTGGGGCAAGATGACTTTGGCCTCGGAGCAAGATGACAACACTGAAAAAGGTTGAACACAATTTATTTTTTGAATATATTACATAGTTTAACAAATTTTTACTGTGTTTTTACATCTTACAAAGCATCAAATTAAGTGTAATGAATTGCAATTTAATGTTGAAGTGTTTAATGCAAGGGGCAGCTAACAATAGTCACAAATAAAAATGCCATTTTCATAATTGGAACATTACTTACGCCACCACTCTTGGTATTGCAGCACTAGAACCATTCTTTTGTTGAAGGGCCACAATATTCCTCTTTACAAGCAGGAGTTGTAAAGAAGAAGTATTGTCATCTTGTCCCTTGTTTCGGTTCATCATCGTGCCCCGGACTGCATGTTTGAAAAGATTTGTCTTCATTGCCACAAAAGAAGGCGATTAATTGACGTTTATTCATGGTAATAGGCAGTATATAAACTAAGTTACTCATAAATACTAAAGAGAAACAATCTATCATTCCTGTATTTTTAGCAGAGCTTATTTACACATGCATAAAAGTTATAACGTAGCAGCGGTAAACAATCAGAGCTTCAGAACTAACACAAATATGACTATTTCACCGTCTTTATAATATTTCTGAACGAACAGCCGATAGGAGAGCCAGTAGTATCCAGTTGATGCTGTTTCCTAGTGGAAAACGAAAAAATTACAACATTCGTCATCTTGCCCCGGTCTCCCCTATATATTTTCATTGTTTGTTGAAAGTGTTATGCGTCAATGCAACTAAGCTTTTGAGGAAGGATACTTTTACCTCATTTGCTCCTCATTTTAGTTTTTTACGGTTTATCTGCGATTTTTATTATCCGCAGCACTTGTGACACCCAATTCGAAACCTGATAATCGAGAGTTTACTGTAGGCCAAATATGAGTCAAGATTTTTTTCTCTATCAACTTTGTAAAAAACACATACATGCGTCCCTCGTATAGCACGGTTAATTCGTTCCGTGTAGCACTGAAACCGTGTTATCTGAGACTTTTTTAAAAAAACTTTAACTTATTTTTTTTACACTAATTAGTCATGTAAGTAGGTAAAAAATGAGAGTTCAACGTCAGGAGGGGCAATTGGGCAATGCATTGCCCCTCCACCCCCTGCCGACCATTGCCCCTCCACTTCCTCCGACCTTGGGGTTGACCATGGGTTGCGCCTGAATCTTGAAGAAGATGACCACCGTGATTTCGCCCTTTCTCGTTTTCGCTCGCGTTTTTACCGTGAAAGGTTACGAATAGTTTTCGCGCGTTTTTAGTTTCGGTTTTCGGTTGGCAACACTTGTTGTCATGACAACCAGAGTTTTTAGTTTTCGGTTGGCAACACCTGTTGCTATGCTTTAACTTATGCGGTGTTTAACGTTCATGGCGCCATCTATTGAGAGGTTTATTTTTATTTTTTTATTTCTACGAATTTAATTATTTTTATTTTTACAGAGTGTTGAAGTTGGGAATCGAACACCCAAACTTTGAGTTAGCAAAAACGTATGCTAACCACTATGCTATATTTTTCATTACTCTTTCAGTCTTAATGTGAATCTGTACCATGACAACGAATATTACAATTAAATTAATTTTAAAACCATCAGTTAATTTACTCTTTAGTACTAATCATGGCATATCATTAACTGAATTTCAGCTCATAATTGAAACTATAATCATTATTATTATTTTTCATAATAACAAAGTTTTCACTTAAGTAAAGATTTATTTAAATACAACCCATTCGAGATTTTAGATTTACTTCAATGCTTTGTGGACTTGAAATATATTTTAAACTTTGATTTTCTTTTTCATGCATTTCAAACTTTATCCTTTTTATTTTTTCTAACTTGTTAAATTTTCTTAACTAATTTCTTTTTTCTTTGTCAAATTTACAAATATTTTTTCTAACTTGTAAAAATTTCGAAGAAATAATTTTCTTAACTAATTTTTTTTTTTGACTTTCATACAACAAAATATTTTTTCTTACTTGTTAAATTTTCAAAGAAATAATTAACTTAAATATTCTTTCACACATTTTGAACTTTAACGTTTTTTCCTGTCATTTAGCACTTTGATTTTTTTTTCACTATTTTAGCGTTTTTCAATTATTTTCAGTCTTTAACTATTTTCTTAACTTTTTAGTCTTTAACTAATTTCAAGCATTTCAGACTTAGATTATTTTTTCGTGATTTCGATTTTTTTTAGTATATTTTAGAGTTTGATCATTTTCTCGCTTGTTTTTACTTTATCGTTTTTTTTTTCCCGATATTTTTAAACTTAGAAATTTTTCACAAGTAGTGACAGGAATCGAACCTTCAAATTTTTCAAAACGTTATCATGTCTTCAATTTTTGCAATCATGTCAAACTTGCAATCAATTTACTCGTAGTAGTAATTAACACTTATCATTAACAAATTTTCTCAGATTTTAAAAAATCAACTTAATTAATTTTTTCCAGTAAGCAAATTGCGCACTCAAGTTACATTCCAACACTGCATATATGTTTCAAGAGTTTCATTGAATTTATCACATTCCATTTAATTAACTCTAATAATTACTTTTTCATTAATACTTAACTTAATCATTTTATCATACATTTATTCCAGTTACAAAATTATGCTTAAAAGTTATTTATTTTTCTTAGCACAAGAGATTTTAACATGTTCCTACTAAAATGCTTTTCACTCTAGTTTGAGTTTACTAAAATAGCAACTCATTTACGATTTAGATTCATTTAATCGTCTTTGATTCTTTTTTCATTGTTAATATTTTAAATTATCACATACGTTATTATTTTTATACATTTATCCATTTAATTTTCGAAAATCTACAATCAATTTACTTTTCGTATTAATTAACACTTATCACTATCAAATATTTTCATGAAATTTTAAAAAATTATCTTCTTAAATAATTTTTTACTGTAACTAAATTTCCCACTCAAGTTATATTTTATCACTACATATGCTTTTCATGAGTTTCACTTAATTTATCGCATTTCATTTAATTAACTCTAATAATTATTTTTTATCATCGATATTTAAGTTAATCATATTTTCCTTTCTTTATTTTTTTTTTCATGCAAACACTCTTGATGGAATAAAACAAAATTTTCAACTTTCATGAATTAAATCCCCTCTGAATATTTTATTTTACTTTACCATACTTTACTATTTTACTTACTGCGTTTTACTATTTATCATTCATTACAGCTTTTCCAAAATATTACTTTACAACCAACCAATTTCATTAACAGAATTTTCATTACAATTTATAAATTTCACTTTTATTTAATTATTTTTACCTACGGTAAAATAAAACACATAACACAAAAATGTTAAACATCAATGAAGTACCCAAGAAATGTTAAAATTATAAGTCGAGTATTAAAACTTCATGTCAGCAAATTTTAAAAATAGACTTACCGAAAAATAACTTCTACTGAAATTCATTTCAAAACTTGGAATCAATTTACTCTTAGCATTAATAAACACTTATCATTAAGAAATTTTCATGGATTTTAAAAATCAACTTATTTAATTTTTTTCCAGTAAGCAAATTTCGCACTCAAGTTACATTTCATCACTTTATATGCTTTTCAAGAGTTTCACTTAATTTATCACATTTTATTTAATCAACTCTATTAATTATTTTTTTGATTAGTATTTAACTTAGTCATTTTATCGCATAGTGTTTTACTTTATTATTTTTTTTTTCATACAAGCACTCTTGTTAGAATAAAACAAAATTTTCAACCTTCATGAATTAGAATCACTTTGGCTATTTCATTTTCCCAATAATATTTTACTTTAACAACTAATTTCTTTAACAAAATCGATATCATTTATTTTAGTCTTTATCCTTTTCGAACGATACATTCAAATGGACAGCTATACGTTAAATTAAGAAACTTAATCTTAATTTTGACAAATTAAGTTATAGCTAAATACTGACTAAAATTAAGTACAAAAGACTAACCTTTTTGGGGTGAAATCCCTCAAGTACCAGCTATCGCGAAGTTATTTAAAAACAGTGAATGAAATTGTAATAAGTGGATTGTTAATTATAACTCAATCTCACAAAATTACAATTACATGCATGTTTTATTTGAAATCGCTGCATACGGCTGGCTGCCCATCGTCGATTTGCAGAACGCATGCCGTGATATCGCAAATCAACTCGGCTGTTGAAAGAAACTACCGTAATCCCACAGCACTTCGGATCGTCCACACACACACATCGAGGCGAATTGAGAAAATGACTTTATCAATATTGCTATCTACCCCTTTACCGATAACAGATAACAAACCCCACGTGCTAGTATTATTCACCACCTGGCCTACGTCTTTCAAGTGATGTCACTGTTTCTGACCAATTAAAATTAGTTCACGTTTCTCAAATATCAAGCACATAGATCGGCAATAGCCTGATGTCAGGTTTTCCAAACAAAATTTTAGATTTTAATTCGTAGTTTCGAATTAATTTCTTTTTCATTTCAAACTTATAAAAAAAAATTTCCAGCTTGTAAGAATATTTCTTTCAAAAACAGATTTTTGATTCAAAACAGTATTTTTCAAACTTGTAATATTTTTCTACTTAGAAAAATGAAATCAAAAATTTTTGTTTTCTTTAATCATATAAAATGTTTTTAAGAAATAATTTCTCAAACTTGTAATATTTTTCCACTAATTAAAAAAAAAAATCAATTTTTTTTTTCAATCATATAAAAATAAATTTTTAATCTTACAACAGTAAATTTTTCCTCAAAAATATTTTTTTCAAATCAAAATAATAATAATATTTTTGTAACATATTGTTTTTTTTTCCTTTCAATCTTTTTTTTTTTTTTTCAAAAATTTTCAAACTTACAAAATAAAATTTTTTCAACTGAATCTTCAAACGAAATGCTTTAATTAAATTTAAAACTCAATATCACTTTACTCTTAGTATTAATAACCAATAGCACTTAACCATTTACTCTTTGCACTCTAAGTATTAATTAACACACACGCATTAGAAATAATAATAATAATGTTTAAGATACTTACAAATCATCTACTCAAGCTTTCAAATATCCATCTAGCATGTTATTGTTCATTCGTGTGAGGGAACTTGTAATAAAACTTTACTTATCAACCAAAATTATAAGCGAAAATATCGCATTTTTTAGCACTTAATATAATCCTACAATTAACAAATTGGTTTTAACTTTGAATTTAAGAAAAATAAAAACTATTACACACTTAGTAACATATCTATCGATGTATATTATTTCATGACAAATCACAAATAGGTGAGGATCTTTTATCGATCATGTGACCAACTAAGTTAAGAAAGAGCGTTCTTATCTCATATGAGAATTTATAAGTCTTTAATATTTCTCTTTAATGTAAGTGTATTGATACGTACGAGTTTGTGTATGTGAATATAACTGTGTATTGTTTTCAAACCATTGTCATGTTTAAGCTTTACGGTTCTAATTTTGACTTTCCACTTAGCATTATTTGAAGTCCTTCGCATGCATTAAACTATAGAAATATTACAAAAATTATATTTTCATTCAGTCTTAATTACAAAACCATACAATAAGATGAAGACAACACCGATAGTATAAAGATTACTTACAATAAAGTGCATATAAAAAATATATGTAAGAGTGATTTCAAAGTATAATCCATCAACCATATTCAACAACTCAATCAAAACACAAGTCTCTTTTAAAATGATAAACACAATTTATTCACACACACAGTAAAAGACAATTAAAAAAACTTTCATCTTTAAGTAAAACTCTTCAAAACTTTCAAGCGTATTTTTAACATCGATTGCATCAAATAAATCAGACACATGACATTTTAAACATGGACTATCAACATTCAAAGTAACGAAGTCACGAGTCAAGTTTTCCCAATTAACATTAAAAAGAGCCCGTTCGAAAAAAGTGTCGAACTTTCGACCCCTTGTTAATGATTCACATTCATGCACTCTCATGTAAAAAATGAATCCATTTTTACAATCCACACATTCTTTTTTAGAAAGGTAGTTTATGTTGCATATGAGCTCATCAAATAGTCACTTACGTAGAGAATCAGCCAGTTTACGAACTTCTTGTGATGTATATGTGCTGATTTTATCACATCGACAATCACAGGGATATTTTTTCTCAATTTCCGAAAGGATGTACTCTTTTAGAGTATAAGTCATAAGTTTGTCTTTGACACTACGTGAGATACAAGGGGACGCGTAGCACAATTTGTCAATCTGGCTTTCCAAAAGTAGAACTCTATCAGGCATCAACTGGAACACTTCTCGTTTCAGTTTGAACAATCTTTGCACACTAACACAGATGTTACCATTCGCACTCGACTCTCCTTTTTTATAACAAAAGCGAAATCACGGTCTTTGATTAATTTTTGATTTACATTTTTACGTAGGGTTGAAATAAGTGATCTCCACACATCTGGTTCTAAGGAAATACCATCCATAGTTGGTCGAAAAATACCATCTTTCCCACACGTATATCTTCTAATATGCACGCGTGTACGTTTCCGAAAAGTATTCACCTAAAGTGAAAATGTAATCACCCAAGTGTATCATATCATCAGGCTGTGGAGAAGCCTCAATGTTCATTTTCATGTTCGTTGCATCCCATCTGTTCATCTTCAGGCTTCAAAGTTTCAGAATGATTTTCACCAGCGTTAGTCATTCTTAACTCTCATAGGATTAGGAGTCACAATACTAAAACAACTTCCTGTGAACTTAAAAAATAAATCAAACTAGGTTTTAACACTAGCTGGTGAAGAAAATCCTAAGTACATAGAATAAAATTTCACGATCTCTTTCAAAGCTCAGAATCACCCTGAAAATGATTCTCCAAACATCCACTATAAACCAATGAATATTCACTTTAACCAATGAGAAGTGTACATAAATCTCTTGCTACTGACGTCATAGAATATCACATGAACTTTTGAGCAGAATTGAGTTGTTTTACACAGTATTCAGATTTTTAGAAAATGCCAACACTTTGACTTCCAAATTCATCCTGACCTACTACGAGTAATTTTAAGATGGTAGCAGGTTTTCACATCACATCGAATGCCGATGACGGTTTCGCATCTCATGCAAATTGACATGATCAATTATTGATCATGTCATGCGTTGATCATGTCATGCGGGAAAGATGGTATTTTTCGACCAACTATGGATGGTATTTCCTTAGAACCAGATGTGTGGAGATCACTTATTTCAACCCTACGTAAAAATGTAAATCAAAAATTAATCGAAGACCGTGATTTCGCTTTTGTTATAAAAAAGGAGAGTCGAGTGCGAATGGTAACATCTGTGTTAGTGTGCAAAGATTGTTCAAACTGAAACGAGAAGTGTTCCAGTTGATGCCTGATAGAGTTCTACTTTTGGAAAGCCAGATTGACAAATTGTGCTACGCGTCCCCTTGTATCTCACGTAGTGTCAAAGACAAACTTATGACTTATACTCTAAAAGAGTACATCCTTTCGGAAATTGAGAAAAAATATCCCTGTGATTGTCGATGTGATAAAATCAGCACATATACATCACAAGAAGTTCGTAAACTGGCTGATTCTCTACGTAAGTGACTATTTGATGAGCTCATATGCAACATAAATTACCTTTCTAAAAAAGAATGTGTGGATTGTAAAAATGGATTCATTTTTTACATGAGAGTGCATGAATGTGAATCATTAACAAGGGGTCGAAAGTTCGACACTTTTTCCGAACGGGCTCTTTTTAATGTTAATTGGGAAAACTTGACTCGTGACTTCGTTACTTTGAATGTTGATAGTCCATGTTTAAAATGTCATGTGTCTGATTTATTTGATGCAATCGATGTTAAAAATACGCTTGAAAGTTTTGAAGAGTTTTACTTAAAGATGAAAGTTTTTTTAATTGTCTTTTACTGTGTGTGTGAATAAATTGTGTTTATCATTTTAAAAGAGACTTGTGTTTTGATTGAGTTGTTGAATATGGTTGATGGATTATACTTTGAAATCACTCTTACATATATTTTTTATATGCACTTTATTGTAAGTAATCTTTATACTATCGGTGTTGTCTTCATCTTATTGTATGGTTTTGTAATTAAGACTGAATGAAAATATAATTTTTGTAATATTTCTATAGTTTAATGCATGCGAAGGACTTCAAATAATGCTAAGTAGAAAGTCAAAATTAGAACCGTAAAGCTTAAACATGACAATGGTTTGAAAACAATACACAGTTATATTCACATACACAAACTCGTACGTATCAATACACTTACATTAAAGAGAAATATTAAAGACTTATAAATTCTCATATGAGATAAGAACGCTCTTTCTTAACTTAGTTGGTCACATGATCGATAAAAGATCCTCACCTATTTGTGATTTGTCATGAAATAATATACATCGATAGATATGTTACTAAGTGTGTAATAGTTTTTATTTTTCTTAAATTCAAAGTTAAAACCAATTTGTTAATTGTAGGATTATATTAAGTGCTAAAAAATGCGATATTTTCGCTTATAATTTTGGTTGATAAGTAAAGTTTTATTACAAGTTCCCTCACACGAATGAACAATAACATGCTAGATGGATATTTGAAAGCTTGAGTAGATGATTTGTAAGTATCTTAAACATTATTATTATTATTTCTAATGCGTGTGTGTTAATTAATACTTAGAGTGCAAAGAGTAAATGGTTAAGTGCTATTGGTTATTAATACTAAGAGTAAAGTGATATTGCGTTTTAAATTTAATTAAAGCATTTCGTTTGAAGATTCAGTTGAAAAAATTTTATTTTGTAAGTTTGAAAATTTTTGAAAAAAAAAAAAAAAGATTGAACGAAAAAAAAAAACAATATGTTACAAAAATATTATTATTATTTTGATTTGAAAAAAATATTTTTGCGGAAAAATTTACTGTTGTAAGATTAAAAATTTATTTTTATATGATTGAAAAAAAAAAATTGATTTTTTTTTTTAATTAGTGGAAAAATATTACAAGTTTGAGAAATTATTTCTTAAAAACATTTTATATGATTAAAGAAAGCAAAAATTTTTGATTTCATTTTTCTAAGTAGAAAAATATTACAAGTTTGAAAAATACTGTTTTGAATCAAAAATCTGTTTTTGAAAGAAATATTCTTACAAGCTGGAAATTTTTTTTTATAAGTTTGAAATGAAAAAGAAATTAATTCGAAACTACGAATTAAAATCTAAAATTTTGTTTGGAAAACCTGACATCAGGCTATTGCCGATCTATGTGCTTGATATTTGAGAAACGTGAACTAATTTTAATTGGTCAGAAACAGTGACATCACTTGAAAGACGTAGGCCAGGTGGTGAATAATACTAGCACGTGGGGTTTGTTATCTGTTATCGGTAAAGGGGTAGATAGCAATATTGATAAAGTCATTTTCTCAATTCGCCTCGATGTGTGTGTGTGGACGATCCGAAGTGCTGTGGGATTACGGTAGTTTCTTTCAACAGCCGAGTTGATTTGCGATATCACGGCATGCGTTCTGCAAATCGACGATGGGCAGCCAGCCGTATGCAGCGATTTCAAATAAAACATGCATGTAATTGTAATTTTGTGAGATTGAGTTATAATTAACAATCCACTTATTACAATTTCATTCACTGTTTTTAAATAACTTCGCGATAGCTGGTACTTGAGGGATTTCACCCCAAAAAGGTTAGTCTTTTGTACTTAATTTTAGTCAGTATTTAGCTATAACTTAATTTGTCAAAATTTAGATTAAGTTTCTTAATTTAACGTATAGCTGTCCATTTGAATGTATCGTTCGAAAAGGATAAAGACTAAAATAAATGATATCGATTTTGTTAAAGAAATTAGTTGTTAAAGTAAAATATTATTGGGAAAATGAAATAGCCAAAGTGATTCTAATTCATGAAGGTTGAAAATTTTGTTTTATTCTAACAAGAGTGCTTGTATGAAAAAAAAAATAATAAAGTAAAACACTATGCGATAAAATGACTAAGTTAAATACTAATCAAAAAAATAATTAATAGAGTTGATTAAATAAAATGTGATAAATTAAGTGAAACTCTTGAAAAGCATATAAAGTGATGAAATGTAACTTGAGTGCGAAATTTGCTTACTGGAAAAAAATTAAATAAGTTGATTTTTAAAATCCATGAAAATTTCTTAATGATAAGTGTTTATTAATGCTAAGAGTAAATTGATTCCAAGTTTTGAAATGAATTTCAGTAGAAGTTATTTTTCGGTAAGTCTATTTTTAAAATTTGCTGACATGAAGTTTTGATACTCGACTTATAATTTTAACATTTCTTGGGTACTTCATTGATGTTTAACATTTTTGTGTTATGTGTTTTATTTTACCGTAGGTAAAAATAATTAAATAAAAGTGAAATTTATAAATTGTAATGAAAATTCTGTTAATGAAATTGGTTGGTTGTAAAGTAATATTTTGGAAAAGCTGTAATGAATGATAAATACTAAAACGCAGTAAGTAAAATAGTAAAGTATGGTAAAGTAAAATAAAATATTCAGAGGGGATTTAATTCATGAAAGTTGAAAATTTTGTTTTATTCCATCAAGAGTGTTTGCATGAAAAAAAAAATAAAGAAAGGAAAATATGATTAACTTAAATATCGATGATAAAAAATAATTATTAGAGTTAATTAAATGAAATGCGATAAATTAA